>NW_027207229.1:1200000-1500000 GCF_963455315.2 Globicephala melas | reverse complement strand
GTGTATGGTGTTTCCTGAAACATCTAAAAAACAAAGCAACAGAGCCTAGGGCACTTCCACTTATGGTCCTATAGCTTAGGGAAATTAAAATCAAAAAGATACAGCCACCCCAATGTTTGGGACGCCTCTGTTTACAAGAACCTCGTTTACCGTACAAGTTCAATATCACAGAAAGTGAAAAATGGATAAAGAACTTGTGGTACTTACGTACAATGCAGTATCACTCAGCAGTGAAATCTATGTCATCAGGCCCGTAGCAGCACAATGAGTGGATTCAGGTACGATGATTCTAACTGAAATAAGTCACACAGAAAAAGAAACATCATACGATATCAGTAATACACGGAATGTAAACTTGGCTACACAGGAACTGAATTACAGAACAGAACAGGGTCTCAAATTTAGAAAACCAACTTATGCTTGTTTAAGGGTAAAGGTGAGTTGGGGTGCTGCATAAAACCAGAGATTGAAATGAGCACAGATAAAGTTCCTTAAGCCAAATATGGAATAGACAAGAGCTACTCCTTGCTCAACGAAATGGACTCAACACCCCATATTAAACGCCTAAGAATGTACCTGACTCTTAAGTATCTTAAAACCTATGGATTGCTATGTCTCCGAAAGAGAATCAAGCATGTGTACAGGGACATAAACGCAGCAGTGATAGGATTGGAGAGGTTCGGTGAGCAAATGAAGACCCTTTGAAGTCATATTGCATGGTACCCATTCCACGGGTTTCAACTACCCAGGTTTAAGGTATTCTTCCTTCAGCTAAAACATGCATGTGGAACCTAGAGTATGATCAACCATGTGATCGGGAGACGTGTTCAAATATGTCTCAGTTTTCGTACCCTGGTACTCGGGTGCAACATTCCAGACGCTTTACTAACACTCTCCCGACTTGGAGAGTCAGTCCCTTTAACCTCCTGTTTGGCCCAGTTTGCAATTTCTGCGGAAGATGAACAGGAATAGCGAGAACCAATGAGAGACTAGCTGGAGGTGTCTGGACGGGCAAATTTAACTCCCATTTCCCACCAGGAAGAGGAAAGAACCAAAGGCTCAGCGTGCCGTGCCGGAACCAGATTAGGGCCTGAAGCCATCCTGCGGTGTTGCGGCCAGCTCACAAGAAAACGAGTTGAAGAAAGGAGCTCAGGGGCACTGTAATTCACAAACCTGCAGAGTTATAAATGACAACTATCGTCCAAAAATATACTGAAGTAAGGCTGCCAAGAGGACTTGAAAGCGGGGCAGAATTGCAGGAAACCGATTTCAGGAGGTAGACTGGAATTGCATTGAAAGCATAGGAAAAGAGGCAGAACGTCCACAATGATGCACTTGGCCAAAAAGGGCGTATGCGTTTTTTCCTGAATATATTCAGGAAAAAACGCATACGCCCTTTTTGGCCAACCAAGCAAGCTTGCAAAGGAAATCTGCACTACAATGAAGTCTCACTTCCCCCCGGTCAAAAGGGCCATCTGAAAAAAGTGTAAAATCCAGCAAGGCAGGACAGGCCATGGAGAACTGGGAGCCTTGTTATGCTGATGGGCGGGATGTAAATTGCCAACAGACACTCGGGAGAAGTGTATGGTGTTTCCTGAAACATCTAAAAAACAAAGCAACAGAGCCTAGGGCACTTCCACTTATGGTCCTATAGCTTAGGGAAATTAAAATAAAAAAGATACAGCCACCCCAATGTTTGGGACGCCTCTGTTTACAAGAACCTCGTTTACCGTACAAGTTCAATATCACAGAAAGTGAAAAATGGATAAAGAACTTGTGGTACTTACGTACAATGCAGTATCACTCAGCAGTGAAATCTAGGTCATCAGGCCCGTAGCAGCACAATGAGTGGATTCAGGTACGATGATTCTAACTGAAATAAGTCACACAGAAAAAGAAACATCATAAGATATCAGTAATACACGGAATGTAAACTTGGCTACACAGGAACTGAATTACAGAACAGAACAGGGTCTCAAATTTAGAAAACCAACTTATGCTTGTTTAAGGGTAAAGGTGAGTTGGGGTGCTGCATAAAACCAGAGATTGAAATGAGCACAGATAAAGTTCCTTAAGCCAAATATGGAATAGACAAGAGCTACTCCTTGCTCAACGAAATGGACTCAACACCGCATATTAAACGCCTAAGAATGTACCTGACTCTTAAGTATCTTAAAACCTATGGATTGCTATGTCTCCGAAAGAGAATCAAGCATGTGTACAGGGACATAAACGCAGCAGTGATAGGATTGGAGAGGTTCGGTGAGCAAATGAAGACCCTTTGAAGTCATATTGCATGGTACCCATTCCACGGGTTTCAACTACCCAGGTTTAAGGTATTCTTCCTTCAGCTAAAACATGCATGTGGAACCTAGAGTATGATCAACCATGTGATCGGGAGACGTGTTCAAATATGTCTCAGTTTTCGTACCCTGGTACTCGGGTGCAACATTCCAGACGCTTTACTAACACTCTCCCGACTTGGAGAGTCAGTCCCTTTAACCTCCTGTTTGGCCCAGTTTGCAATTTCTGCGGAAGATGAACAGGAATAGCGAGAACCAATGAGAGACTAGCTGGAGGTGTCTGGACGGGCAAATTTAACTCCCATTTCCCACCAGGAAGAGGAAAGAACCAAAGGCTCAGCGTGCCGTGCCGGAACCAGATTAGGGCCTGAAGCCATCCTGCGGTGTTGCGGCCAGCTCACAAGAAAACGAGTTGAAGAAAGGAGCTCAGGGGCACTGTAATTCACAAACCTGCAGAGTTATAAATGACAACTATCGTCCAAAAATATACTGAAGTAAGGCTGCCAAGAGGACTTGAAAGCGGGGCAGAATTGCAGGAAACCGATTTCAGGAGGTAGACTGGAATTGCATTGAAAGCATAGGAAAAGAGGCAGAACGTCCACAATGATGCACTTGGCCAAAAAGGGCGTATGCGTTTTTTCCTGAATATATTCAGGAAAAAACGCATACGCCCTTTTTGGCCAACCAAGCAAGCTTGCAAAGGAAATCTGCACTACAATGAAGTCTCACTTCCCCCCGGTCAAAAGGGCCATCTGAAAAAAGTGTAAAATCCAGAAAGGCAGGACAGGCCATGGAGAACTGGGAGCCTTGTTATGCTGATGGGCGGGATGTAAATTGCCAACAGACACTCGGGAGAAGTGTATGGTGTTTCCTGAAACATCTAAAAAACAAAGCAACAGAGCCTAGGGCACTTCCACTTATGGTCCTATAGCTTAGGGAAATTAAAATCAAAAAGATACAGCCACCCCAATGTTTGGGACGCCTCTGTTTACAAGAACCTCGTTTACCGTACAAGTTCAATATCACAGAAAGTGAAAAATGGATAAAGAACTTGTGGTACTTACGTACAATGCAGTATCACTCAGCAGTGAAATCTATGTCATCAGGCCCGTAGCAGCACAATGAGTGGATTCAGGTACGATGATTCTAACTGAAATAAGTCACACAGAAAAAGAAACATCATAAGATATCAGTAATACACGGAATGTAAACTTGGCTACACAGGAACTGAATTACAGAACAGAACAGGGTCTCAAATTTAGAAAACCAACTTATGCTTGTTTAAGGGTAAAGGTGAGTTGGGGTGCTGCATAAAACCAGAGATTGAAATGAGCACAGATAAAGTTCCTTAAGCCAAATATGGAATAGACAAGAGCTACTCCTTGCTCAACGAAATGGACTCAACACCGCATATTAAACGCCTAAGAATGTACCTGACTCTTAAGTATCTTAAAACCTATGGATTGCTATGTCTCCGAAAGAGAATCAAGCATGTGTACAGGGACATAAACGCAGCAGTGATAGGATTGGAGAGGTTCGGTGAGCAAATGAAGACCCTTTGAAGTCATATTGCATGGTACCCATTCCACGGGTTTCAACTAACCAGGTTTAAGGTATTCTTCCTTCAGCTAAAACATGCATGTGGAACCTAGAGTATGATCAACCATGTGATCGGGAGACGTGTTCAAATATGTCTCAGTTTTCGTACCCTGGTACTCGGGTGCAACATTCCAGACGCTTTACTAACACTCTCCCGACTTGGAGAGTCAGTCCCTTTAACCTCCTGTTTGGCCCAGTTTGCAATTTCTGCGGAAGATGAACAGGAATAGCGAGAACCAATGAGAGACTAGCTGGAGGTGTCTGGACGGGCAAATTTAACTCCCATTTCCCACCAGGAAGAGGAAAGAACCAAAGGCTCAGCGTGCCGTGCCGGAACCAGATTAGGGCCTGAAGCCATCCTGCGGTGTTGCGGCCAGCTCACAAGAAAACGAGTTGAAGAAAGGAGCTCAGGGGCACTGTATTTCACAAACCTGCAGAGTTATAAATGACAACTATCGTCCAAAAATATACTGAAGTAAGGCTGCCAAGAGGACTTGAAAGCGGGGCAGAATTGCAGGAAACCGATTTCAGGAGGTAGACTGGAATTGCATTGAAAGCATAGGAAAAGAGGCAGAACGTCCACAATGATGCACTTGGCCAAAAAGGGCGTATGCGTTTTTTCCTGAATATATTCAGGAAAAAACGCATACGCCCTTTTTGGCCAACCAAGCAAGCTTGCAAAGGAAATCTGCACTACAATGAAGTCTCACTTCCCCCCGGTCAAAAGGGCCATCTGAAAAAAGTGTAAAATCCAGAAAGGCAGGACAGGCCATGGAGAACTGGGAGCCTTGTTATGCTGATGGGCGGGATGTAAATTGCCAACAGACACTCGGGAGAAGTGTATGGTGTTTCCTGAAACATCTAAAAAACAAAGCAACAGAGCCTAGGGCACTTCCACTTATGATCCTATAGCTTAGGGAAATTAAAATCAAAAAGATACAGCCACCCCAGTGTTTGGGACGCCTCTGTTTACAAGAACCTCATTTACCGTACAAGTTCAATATCACAGAAAGTGAAAAATGGATAAAGAACTTGTGGTACTTACGTACAATGCAGTATCACTCAGCAGTGAAATCTAGGTCATCAGGCCCGTAGCAGCACAATGAGTGGATTCAGGTACGATGATTCTAACTGAAATAAGTCACACAGAAAAAGAAACATCATAAGATATCAGTAATACACGGAATGTAAACTTGGCTACACAGGAACTGAATTACAGAACAGAACAGGGTCTCAAATTTAGAAAACCAACTTATGCTTGTTTAAGGGTAAAGGTGAGTTGGGGTGCTGCATAAAACCAGAGATTGAAATGAGCACAGATAAAGTTCCTTAAGCCAAATATGGAATAGACAAGAGCTACTCCTTGCTCAACGAAATGGACTCAACACTGCATATTAAACGCCTAAGAATGTACCTGACTCTTAAGTATCTTAAAACCTATGGATTGCTATGTCTCCGAAAGAGAATCAAGCATGTGTACAGGGACATAAACGCAGCAGTGATAGGATTGGAGAGGTTCGGTGAGCAAATGAAGACCCTTTGAAGTCATATTGCATGGTACCCATTCCACGGGTTTCAACTACCCAGGTTTAAGGTATTCTTCCTTCAGCTAAAACATGCATGTGGAACCTAGAGTATGATCAACCATGTGTTCGGGAGATGTGTTCAAATATGTCTCAGTTTTCGTACCCTGGTACTCGGGTGCAACATTCCAGACGCTTTACTAACACTCTCCCGACTTGGAGGGTCAGTCCCTTTAACCTCCTGTTTGGCCCAGTTTGCAATTTCTGCGGAAGATGAACAGGAATAGCGAGAACCAATGAGAGACTAGCTGGAGGTGTCTGGACGGGCAAATTTAACTCCCATTTCCCACCAGGAAGAGGAAAGAACCAAAGGCTCAGCGTGCCGTGCCGGAACCAGATTAGGGCCTGAAGCCATCCTGCGGTGTTGCGGCCAGCTCACAAGAAAACGAGTTGAAGAAAGGAGCTCAGGGGCACTGTAATTCACAAACCTGCAGAGTTATAAATGACAACTATCGTCCAAAAATATACTGAAGTAAGGCTGCCAAGAGGACTTGAAAGCGGGGCAGAATTGCAGGAAACCCATTTCAGGAGGTAGACTGGAATTGCATTGAAAGCATAGGAAAAGAGGCAGAACGTCCACAATGATGCACTTGGCCAAAAAGGGCGTATGCGTTTTTTCCTGAATATATTCAGGAAAAAACGCATACGCCCTTTTTGGCCAACCAAGCAAGCTTGCAAAGGAAATCTGCACTACAATGAAGTCTCACTTCCCCCCGGTCAAAAGGGCCATCTGAAAAAAGTGTAAAATCCAGCAAGGCAGGACAGGCCATGGAGAACTGGGAGCCTTGTTATGCTGATGGGCGGGATGTAAATTGCCAACAGACACTCGGGAGAAGTGTATGGTGTTTCCTGAAACATCTAAAAAACAAAGCAACAGAGCCTAGGGCACTTCCACTTATGGTCCTATAGCTTAGGGAAATTAAAATCAAAAAGATACAGCCACCCCAATGTTTGGGACGCCTCTGTTTACAAGAACCTCGTTTACCGTACAAGTTCAATATCACAGAAAGTGAAAAATGCATAAAGAACTTGTGGTACTTACGTACAATGCAGTATCACTCAGCAGTGAAATCTATGTCATCAGGCCCGTAGCAGCACAATGAGTGGATTCAGGTACGATGATTCTAACTGAAATAAGTCACACAGAAAAAGAAACATCATACGATATCAGTAATACACGGAATGTAAACTTGGCTACACAGGAACTGAATTACAGAACAGAACAGGGTCTCAAATTTAGAAAACCAACTTATGCTTGTTTAAGGGTAAAGGTGAGTTGGGGTGCTGCATAAAACCAGAGATTGAAATGAGCACAGATAAAGTTCCTTAAGCCAAATATGGAATAGACAAGAGCTACTCCTTGCTCAACGAAATGGACTCAACACCGCATATTAAACGCCTAAGAATGTACCTGACTCTTAAGTATCTTAAAACCTATGGATTGCTATGTCTCCGAAAGAGAATCAAGCATGTGTACAGGGACATAAACGCAGCAGTGATAGGATTGGAGAGGTTCGGTGAGCAAATGAAGAGCCTTTGAAGTCATATTGCATTGTACCCATTCCACGGGTTTCAACTACCCAGGTTTAAGGTATTCTTCCTTCAGCTAAAACATGCATGTGGAACCTAGAGTATGATCAACCATGTGATCGGGAGACGTGTTCAAATATGTCTCAGTTTTCGTACCCTGGTACTCGGGTGCAACATTCCAGACGCTTTACTAACACTCTCCCGACTTGGAGAGTCAGTCCCTTTAACCTCCTGTTTGGCCCAGTTTGCAATTTCTGCGGAAGATGAACAGGAATAGCGAGAACCAATGAGAGACTAGCTGGAGGTGTCTGGACGGGCAAATTTAACTCTCATTTCCCACCAGGAAGAGGAAATAACCAAAGGCTCAGCGTGCCGTGCCGGAACCAGATTAGGGCCTGAAGCCATCCTGCGGTGTTGCGGCCAGCTCACAAGAAAACGAGTTGAAGAAAGGAGCTCAGGGGCACTGTAATTCACAAACCTGCAGAGTTATAAATGACAACTATCGTCCAAAAATATACTGAAGTAAGGCTTCCAAGAGGACTTGAAAGCGGGGCAGAATTGCAGGAAACCGATTTCAGGAGGTAGACTGGAATTGCATTGAAAGCATAGGAAAAGAGGCAGAACGTCCACAATGATGCACTTGGCCAAAAAGGGCGTATGCGTTTTTTCCTGAATATATTCAGGAAAAAACGCATACGCCCTTTTTGGCCAACCAAGCAAGCTTGCAAAGGAAATCTGCACTACAATGAAGTCTCACTTCCCCCCGGTCAAAAGGGCCATCTGAACAAAGTGTAAAATCCAGAAAGGCAGGACAGGCCATGGAGAACTGGGAGCCTTGTTATGCTGATGGGCGGGATGTAAATTGCCAACAGACACTCGGGAGAAGTGTATGGTGTTTCCTGAAACATCTAAAAAACAAAGCAACAGAGCCTAGGGCACTTCCACTTATGGTCCTATAGCTTAGGGAAATTAAAATCAAAAAGATACAGCCACCCCAATGTTTGGGACGCCTCTGTTTACAAGAACCTCGTTTACCGTACAAGTTCAATATCACAGAAAGTGAAAAATGGATAAAGAACTTGTGGTACTTACGTACAATGCAGTATCACTCAGCAGTGAAATCTATGTCATCAGGCCCGTAGCAGCACAATGAGTGGATTCAGGTACGATGATTCTAACTGAAATAAGTCACACAGAAAAAGAAACATCATACGATATCAGTAATACACGGAATGTAAACTTGGCTACACAGGAACTGAATTACAGAACAGAACAGGGTCTCAAATTTAGAAAACCAACTTATGCTTGTTTAAGGGTAAAGGTGAGTTGGGGTGCTGCATAAAACCAGAGATTGAAATGAGCACAGATAAAGTTCCTTAAGCCAAATATGGAATAGACAAGAGCTACTCCTTGCTCAACGAAATGGACTCAACACCGCATATTAAACGCCTAAGAATGTACCTGACTCTTAAGTATCTTAAAACCTATGGATTGCTATGTCTCCGAAAGAGAATCAAGCATGTGTACAGGGACATAAACGCAGCAGTGATAGGATTGGAGAGGTTCGGTGAGCAAATGAAGAGCCTTTGAAGTCTTATTGCATGGTACCCATTCCACGGGTTTCAACTACCCAGGTTTAAGGTATTCTTCCTTCAGCTAAAACATGCATGTGGAACCTAGAGTATGATCAACCATGTGATCGGGAGACGTGTTCAAATATGTCTCAGTTTTCGTACCCTGGTACTCGGGTGCAACATTCCAGACGCTTTACTAACACTCTCCCGACTTGGAGAGTCAGTCCCTTTAACCTCCTGTTTGGCCCAGTTTGCAATTTCTGCGGAAGATGAACAGGAATAGCGAGAACCAATGAGAGACTAGCTGGAGGTGTCTGGACGGGCAAATTTAACTCTCATTTCCCACCAGGAAGAGGAAAGAACCAAAGGCTCAGCGTGCCGTGCCGGAACCAGATTAGGGCCTGAAGCCATCCTGCGGTGTTGCGGCCAGCTCACAAGAAAACGAGTTGAAGAAAGGAGCTCAGGGGCACTGTAATTCACAAACCTGCAGAGTTATAAATGACAACTATCGTCCAAAAATATACTGAAGTAAGGCTGCCAAGAGGACTTGAAAGCGGGGCAGAATTGCAGGAAACCGATTTCAGGAGGTAGACTGGAATTGCATTGAAAGCATAGGAAAAGAGGCAGAACGTCCACAATGATGCACTTGGCCAAAAAGGGCGTATGCGTTTTTTCCTGAATATATTCAGGAAAAAACGCATACGCCCTTTTTGGCCAACCAAGCAAGCTTGCAAAGGAAATCTGCACTACAATGAAGTCTCACTTCCCCCCGGTCAAAAGGGCCATCTGAAAAAAGTGTAAAATCCAGAAAGGCAGGACAGGCCATGGAGAACTGGGAGCCTTGTTATGCTGATGGGCGGGATGTAAATTGCCAACAGACACTCGGGAGAAGTGTATGGTGTTTCCTGAAACATCTAAAAAACAAAGCAACAGAGCCTAGGGCACTTCCACTTATGGTCCTATAGCTTAGGGAAATTAAAATCAAAAAGATACAGCCACCCCAATGTTTGGGACGCCTCTGTTTACAAGAACCTCGTTTACCGTACAAGTTCAATATCACAGAAAGTGAAAAATGCATAAAGAACTTGTGGTACTTACGTACAATGCAGTATCACTCAGCAGTGAAATCTATGTCATCAGGCCCGTAGCAGCACAATGAGTGGATTCAGGTACGATGATTCTAACTGAAATAAGTCACACAGAAAAAGAAACATCATACGATATCAGTAATACACGGAATGTAAACTTGGCTACACAGGAACTGAATTACAGAACAGAACAGGGTCTCAAATTTAGAAAACCAACTTATGCTTGTTTAAGGGTAAAGGTGAGTTGGGGTGCTGCACAAAACCAGAGATTGAAATGAGCACAGATAAAGTTCCTTAAGCCAAATATGGAATAGACAAGAGCTACTCCTTGCTCAACGAAATGGACTCAACACCGCATATTAAACGCCTAAGAATGTACCTGACTCTTAAGTATCTTAAAACCTATGGATTGCTATGTCTCCGAAAGAGAATCAAGCATGTGTACAGGGACATAAACGCAGCAGTGATAGGATTGGAGAGGTTCGGTGAGCAAATGAAGAGCCTTTGAAGTCATATTGCATGGTACCCATTCCACGGGTTTCAACTATCCAGGTTTAAGGTATTCTGCCTTCAGCTAAAACATGCATGTGGAACCTAGAGTATGATCAACCATGTGATCGGGAGACGTGTTCAAATATGTCTCAGTTTTCGTACCCTGGTACAAGGGTGCAACATTCCAGACGCTTTACTAACACTCTCCCGACTTGGAGAGTCAGTCCCTTTAACCTCCTGTTTTGCCCAGTTTGCAATTTCTGCGGAAGATGAACAGGAATAGCGAGAACCAATGAGAGACTAGCTGGAGGTGTCTGGACGGGCAAATTTAACTCTCATTTCCCACCAGGAAGAGGAAAGAACCAAAGGCTCAGCGTGCCGTGCCGGAACCAGATTAGGGCCTGAAGCCATCCTGCGGTGTTGCGGCCAGCTCACAAGAAAACGAGTTGAAGAAAGGAGCTCAGGGGCACTGTAATTCACAAACCTGCAGAGTTATAAATGACAACTATCGTCCAAAAATATACTGAAGTAAGGCTGCCAAGAGGACTTGAAAGCGGGGCAGAATTGCAGGAAACCGATTTCAGGAGGTAGACTGGAATTGCATTGAAAGCATAGGAAAAGAGGCAGAACGTCCACAATGATGCACTTGGCCAAAAAGGGCGTATGCGTTTTTTCCTGAATATATTCAGGAAAAAACGCATACGCCCTTTTTGGCCAACCAAGCAAGCTTGCAAAGGAAATCTGCACTACAATGAAGTCTCACTTCCCCCCGGTCAAAAGGGCCATCTGAAAAAAGTGTAAAATCCAGAAAGGCAGGACAGGCCATGGAGAACTGGGAGCCTTGTTATGCTGATGGGCGGGATGTAAATTGCCAACAGACACTCGGGAGAAGTGTATGGTGTTTCCTGAAACATCTAAAAAACAAAGCAACAGAGCCTAGTGCACTTCCACTTATGGTCCTATAGCTTAGGGAAATTAAAATCAAAAAGATACAGCCACCCCAATGTTTGGGACGCCTCTGTTTACAAGAACCTCATTTACCGTACAAGTTCAATATCACAGAAAGTGAAAAATGGATAAAGAACTTGTGGTACTTACGTACAATGCAGTATCACTCAGCAGTGAAATCTATGTCATCAGGCCCGTAGCAGCACAATGAGTGGATTCAGGTACGATGATTCTAACTGAAATAAGTCACACAGAAAAAGAAACATCATACGATATCAGTAATACACGGAATGTAAACTTGGCTACACAGGAACTGAATTACAGAACAGAACAGGGTCTCAAATTTAGAAAGCCAACTTATGCTTGTTTAAGGGTAAAGGTGAGTTGGGGTGCTGCACAAAACCAGAGATTGAAATGAGCACAGATAAAGTTCCTTAAGCCAAATATGGAATAGACAAGAGCTACTCCTTGCTCAACGAAATGGACTCAACACCGCATATTAAACGCCTAAGAATGTACCTGACTCTTAAGTATCTTAAAACCTATGGATTGCTATGTCTCCGAAAGAGAATCAAGCATGTGTACAGGGACATAAACGCAGCAGTGATAGGATTGGAGAGGTTCGGTGAGCAAATGAAGAGCCTTTGAAGTCATATTGCATGGTACCCATTCCACGGGTTTCAACTACCCAGGTTTAAGGTATTCTTCCTTCATCTAAAACATGCATGTGGAACCTAGAGTATGATCAACCATGTGATCGGGAGACGTGTTCAAATATGTCTCAGTTTTCGTACCCTGGTACTCGGGTGCAACATTCCAGACGCTTTACTAACACTCTCCCGACTTGGAGAGTCAGTCCCTTTAACCTCCTGTTTGGCCCAGTTTGCAATTTCTGCGGAAGATGAACAGGAATAGCGAGAACCAATGAGAGACTAGCTGGAGGTGTCTGGACGGGCAAATTTAACTCCCATTTCCCACCAGGAAGAGGAAAGAACCAAAGGCTCAGCGTGCCGTGCCGGAACCAGATTAGGGCCTGAAGCCATCCTGCGGTGTTGCGGCCAGCTCACAAGAAAACGAGTTGAAGAAAGGAGCTCAGGGGCACTGTAATTCACAAACCTGCAGAGTTATAACTGACAACTATCATCCAAAAATATACTGAAGTAAGGCTGCCAAGAGGACTTGAAAGCGGGGCAGAATTGCAGGAAACCGATTTCAGGAGGTAGACTGGAATTGCATTGAAAGCATAGGAAAAGAGGCAGAACGTCCACAATGATGCACTTGGCCAAAAAGGGCGTATGCGTTTTTTCCTGAATATATTCAGGAAAAAACGCATACGCCCTTTTTGGCCAACCAAGCAAGCTTGCAAAGGAAATCTGCACTACAATGAAGTCTCACTTCCCCCCGGTCAAAAGGGCCATCTGAACAAAGTGTAAAATCCAGAAAGGCAGGACAGGCCATGGAGAACTGGGAGCCTTGTTATGCTGATGGGCGGGATGTAAATTGCCAACAGACACTCGGGAGAAGTGTATGGTGTTTCCTGAAACATCTAAAAAACAAAGCAACAGAGCCTAGGGCACTTCCACTTATGGTCCTATAGCTTAGGGAAATTAAAATCAAAAAGATACAGCCACCCCAATGTTTGGGACGCCTCTGTTTACAAGAACCTCGTTTACCGTACAAGTTCAATATCACAGAAAGTGAAAAATGGATAAAGAACTTGTGGTACTTACGTACAATGCAGTATCACTCAGCAGTGAAATCTATGTCATCAGGCCCGTAGCAGCACAATGAGTGGATTCAGGTACGATGATTCTAACTGAAATAAGTCACACAGAAAAAGAAACATCATACGATATCAGTAATACACGGAATGTAAACTTGGCTACACAGGAACTGAATTACAGAACAGAACAGGGTCTCAAATTTAGAAAACCAACTTATGCTTGTTTAAGGGTAAAGGTGAGTTGGGGTGCTGCACAAAACCAGAGATTGAAATGAGCACAGATAAAGTTCCTTAAGCCAAATATGGAATAGACAAGAGCTACTCCTTGCTCAACGAAATGGACTCAACACCGCATATTAAACGCCTAAGAATGTACCTGACTCTTAAGTATCTTAAAACCTATGGATTGCTATGTCTCCGAAAGAGAATCAAGCATGTGTACAGGGACATAAACGCAGCAGTGATAGGATTGGAGAGGTTCGGTGAGCAAATGAAGACCCTTTGAAGTCATATTGCATGGTACCCATTCCACGGGTTTCAACTACCCAGGTTTAAGGTATTCTTCCTTCAGCTAAAACATGCATGTGGAACCTAGAGTATGATCAACCATGTGATCGGGAGACGTGTTCAAATATGTCTCAGTTTTCGTACCCTGGTACTCGGGTGCAACATTCCAGACGCTTTACTAACACTCTCCCGACTTGGAGAGTCAGTCCCTTTAACCTCCTGTTTGGCCCAGTTTGCAATTTCTGCGGAAGATGAACAGGAATAGCGAGAACCAATGAGAGACTAGCTGGAGGTGTCTGGACGGGCAAATTTAACTCCCATTTCCCACCAGGAAGAGGAAAGAACCAAAGGCTCAGCGTGCCGTGCCGGAACCAGATTAGGGCCTGAAGCCATCCTGCGGTGTTGCGGCCAGCTCACAAGAAAACGAGTTGAAGAAAGGAGCTCAGGGGCACTGTAATTCACAAACCTGCAGAGTTATAAATGACAACTATCGTCCAAAAATATACTGAAGTAAGGCTGCCAAGAGGACTTGAAAGCGGGGCAGAATTGCAGGAAACCGATTTCAGGAGGTAGACTGGAATTGCATTGAAAGCATAGGAAAAGAGGCAGAACGTCCACAATGATGCACTTGGCCAAAAAGGGCGTATGCGTTTTTTCCTGAATATATTCAGGAAAAAACGCATACGCCCTTTTTGGCCAACCAAGCAAGCTTGCAAAGGAAATCTGCACTACAATGAAGTCTCACTTCCCCCCGGTCAAAAGGGCCATCTGAAAAAAGTGTAAAATCCAGAAAGGCAGGACAGGCCATGGAGAACTGGGAGCCTTGTTATGCTGATGGGCGGGATGTAAATTGCCAACAGACACTCGGGAGAAGTGTATGGTGTTTCCTGAAACATCTAAAAAACAAAGCAACAGAGCCTAGTGCACTTCCACTTATGGTCCTATAGCTTAGGGAAATTAAAATCAAAAAGATACAGCCACCCCAATGTTTGGGACGCCTCTGTTTACAAGAACCTCGTTTACCGTACAAGTTCAATATCACAGAAAGTGAAAAATGGATAAAGAACTTGTGGTACTTACGTACAATGCAGTATCACTCAGCAGTGAAATCTATGTCATCAGGCCCGTAGCAGCACAATGAGTGGATTCAGGTACGATGATTCTAACTGAAATAAGTCACACAGAAAAAGAAACATCATACGATATCAGTAATACACGGAATGTAAACTTGGCTACACAGGAACTGAATTACAGAACAGAACAGGGTCTCAAATTTAGAAAACCAACTTATGCTTGTTTAAGGGTAAAGGTGAGTTGGGGTGCTGCACAAAACCAGAGATTGAAATGAGCACAGATAAAGTTCCTTAAGCCAAATATGGAATAGACAAGAGCTACTCCTTGCTCAACGAAATGGACTCAACACCGCATATTAAACGCCTAAGAATGTACCTGACTCTTAAGTATCTTAAAACCTATGGATTGCTATGTCTCCGAAAGAGAATCAAGCATGTGTACAGGGACATAAACGCAGCAGTGATAGGATTGGAGAGGTTCGGTGAGCAAATGAAGACCCTTTGAAGTCATATTGCATGGTACCCATTCCACGGGTTTCAACTACCCAGATTTAAGGTATTCTTCCTTCAGCTAAAACATGCATGTGGAACCTAGAGTATGATCAACCATGTGATCGGGAGACGTGTTCAAATATGTCTCAGTTTTCGTACCCTGGTACTCGGGTGCAACATTCCAGACGCTTTACTAACACTCTCCCGACTTGGAGAGTCAGTCCCTTTAACCTCCTGTTTGGCCCAGTTTGCAATTTCTGCGGAAGATGAACAGGAATAGCGAGAACCAATGAGAGACTAGCTGGAGGTGTCTGGACGGGCAAATTTAACTCCCATTTCCCACCAGGAAGAGGAAAGAACCAAAGGCTCAGCGTGCCGTGCCGGAACCAGATTAGGGCCTGAAGCCATCCTGCGGTGTTGCGGCCAGCTCACAAGAAAACGAGTTGAAGAAAGGAGCTCAGGGGCACTGTAATTCACAAACCTGCAGAGTTATAAATGACAACTATCGTCCAAAAATATACTGAAGTAAGGCTTCCAAGAGGACTTGAAAGCGGGGCAGAATTGCAGGAAACCGATTTCAGGAGGTAGACTGGAATTGCATTGAAAGCATAGGAAAAGAGGCAGAACGTCCACAATGATGCACTTGGCCAAAAAGGGCGTATGCGTTTTTTCCTGAATATATTCAGGAAAAAACGCATACGCCCTTTTTGGCCAACCAAGCAAGCTTGCAAAGGAAATCTGCACTACAATGAAGTCTCACTTCCCCCCGGTCAAAAGGGCCATCTGAACAAACTGTAAAATCCAGAAAGGCAGGACAGGCCATGGAGAACTGGGAGCCTTGTTATGCTGATGGGCGGGATGTAAATTGCCAACAGACACTCGGGAGAAGTGTATGGTGTTTCCTGAAACATCTAAAAAACAAAGCAACAGAGCCTAGGGCACTTCCACTTATGGTCCTATAGCTTAGGGAAATTAAAATCAAAAAGATACAGCCACCCCAATGTTTGGGACGCCTCTGTTTACAAGAACCTCGTTTACCGTACAAGTTCAATATCACAGAAAGTGAAAAATGCATAAAGAACTTGTGGTACTTACGTACAATGCAGTATCACTCAGCAGTGAAATCTAGGTCATCAGGCCCGTAGCAGCACAATGAGTGGATTCAGGTACGATGATTCTAACTGAAATAAGTCACACAGAAAAAGAAACATCATACGATATCAGTAATACACGGAATGTAAACTTGGCTACACAGGAACTGAATTACAGAACAGAACAGGGTCTCAAATTTAGAAAACCAACTTATGCTTGTTTAAGGGTAAAGGTGAGTTGGGGTGCTGCACAAAACCAGAGATTGAAATGAGCACAGATAAAGTTCCTTAAGCCAAATATGGAATAGACAAGAGCTACTCCTTGCTCAACGAAATGGACTCAACACCGCATATTAAACGCCTAAGAATGTACCTGACTCTTAAGTATCTTAAAACCTATGGATTGCTATGTCTCCGAAAGAGAATCAAGCATGTGTACAGGGACATAAACGCAGCAGTGATAGGATTGGAGAGGTTCGGTGAGCAAATGAAGAGCCTTTGAAGTCATATTGCATGGTACCCATTCCACGGGTTTCAACTACCCAGGTTTAAGGTATTCTTCCTTCAGCTAAAACATGCATGTGGAACCTAGAGTATGATCAACCATGTGATCGGGAGACGTGTTCAAATATGTCTCAGTTTTCGTACCCTGGTACTCGGGTGCAACATTCCAGACGCTTTACTAACACTCTCCCGACTTGGAGAGTCAGTCCCTTTAACCTCCTGTTTGGCCCAGTTTGCAATTTCTGCGGAAGATGAACAGGAATAGCGAGAACCAATGAGAGACTAGCTGGAGGTGTCTGGACGGGCAAATTTAACTCCCATTTCCCACCAGGAAGAGGAAAGAACCAAAGGCTCAGCGTGCCGTGCCGGAACCAGATTAGGGCCTGAAGCCATCCTGCGGTGTTGCGGCCAGCTCACAAGAAAACGAGTTGAAGAAAGGAGCTCAGGGGCACTGTAATTCACAAACCTGCAGAGTTATAAATGACAACTATCGTCCAAAAATATACTGAAGTAAGGCTGCCAAGAGGACTTGAAAGCGGGGCAGAATTGCAGGAAACCGATTTCAGGAGGTAGACTGGAATTGCATTGAAAGCATAGGAAAAGAGGCAGAACGTCCACAATGATGCACTTGGCCAAAAAGGGCGTATGCGTTTTTTCCTGAATATATTCAGGAAAAAACGCATACGCCCTTTTTGGCCAACCAAGCAAGCTTGCAAAGGAAATCTGCACTACAATGAAGTCTCACTTCCCCCCGGTCAAAAGGGCCATCTGAAAAAAGTGTAAAATCCAGAAAGGCAGGACAGGCCATGGAGAACTGGGAGCCTTGTTATGCTGATGGGCGGGATGTAAATTGCCAACAGACACTCGGGAGAAGTGTATGGTGTTTCCTGAAACATCTAAAAAACAAAGCAACAGAGCCTAGTGCACTTCCACTTATGGTCCTATAGCTTAGGGAAATTAAAATCAAAAAGATACAGCCACCCCAATGTTTGGGACGCCTCTGTTTACAAGAACCTCGTTTACCGTACAAGTTCAATATCACAGAAAGTGAAAAATGGATAAAGAACTTGTGGTACTTACGTACAATGCAGTATCACTCAGCAGTGAAATCTAGGTCATCAGGCCCGTAGCAGCACAATGAGTGGATTCAGGTACGATGATTCTAACTGAAATAAGTCACACAGAAAAAGAAACATCATACGATATCAGTAATACACGGAATGTAAACTTGGCTACACAGGAACTGAATTACAGAACAGAACAGGGTCTCAAATTTAGAAAACCAACTTATGCTTGTTTAAGGGTAAAGGTGAGTTGGGGTGCTGCACAAAACCAGAGATTGAAATGAGCACAGATAAAGTTCCTTAAGCCAAATATGGAATAGACAAGAGCTACTCCTTGCTCAACGAAATGGACTCAACACCGCATATTAAACGCCTAAGAATGTACCTGACTCTTAAGTATCTTAAAACCTATGGATTGCTATGTCTCCGAAAGAGAATCAAGCATGTGTACAGGGACATAAACGCAGCAGTGATAGGATTGGAGAGGTTCGGTGAGCAAATGAAGACCCTTTGAAGTCATATTGCATGGTACCCATTCCACGGGTTTCAACTACCCAGGTTTAAGGTATTCTTCCTTCAGCTAAAACATGCATGTGGAACCTAGAGTATGATCAACCATGTGATCGGGAGACGTGTTCAAATATGTCTCAGTTTTCGTACCCTGGTACTCGGGTGCAACATTCCAGACGCTTTACTAACACTCTCCCGACTTGGAGAGTCAGTCCCTTTAACCTCCTGTTTGGCCCAGTTTGCAATTTCTGCGGAAGATGAACAGGAATAGCGAGAACCAATGAGAGACTAGCTGGAGGTGTCTGGACGGGCAAATTTAACTCCCATTTCCCACCAGGAAGAGGAAAGAACCAAAGGCTCAGCGTGCCGTGCCGGAACCAGATTAGGGCCTGAAGCCATCCTGCGGTGTTGCGGCCAGCTCACAAGAAAACGAGTTGAAGAAAGGAGCTCAGGGGCACTGTAATTCACAAACCTGCAGAGTTATAAATGACAACTATCGTCCAAAAATATACTGAAGTAAGGCTGCCAAGAGGACTTGAAAGCGGGGCAGAATTGCAGGAAACCGATTTCAGGAGGTAGACTGGAATTGCATTGAAAGCATAGGAAAAGAGGCAGAACGTCCACAATGATGCACTTGGCCAAAAAGGGCGTATGCGTTTTTTCCTGAATATATTCAGGAAAAAACGCATACGCCCTTTTTGGCCAACCAAGCAAGCTTGCAAAGGAAATCTGCACTACAATGAAGTCTCACTTCCCCCCGGTCAAAAGGGCCATCTGAAAAAAGTGTAAAATCCAGAAAGGCAGGACAGGCCATGGAGAACTGGGAGCCTTGTTATGCTGATGGGCGGGATGTAAATTGCCAACAGACACTCGGGAGAAGTGTATGGTGTTTCCTGAAACATCTAAAAAACAAAGCAACAGAGCCTAGTGCACTTCCACTTATGGTCCTATAGCTTAGGGAAATTAAAATCAAAAAGATACAGCCACCCCAATGTTTGGGACGCCTCTGTTTACAAGAACCTCGTTTACCGTACAAGTTCAATATCACAGAAAGTGAAAAATGGATAAAGAACTTGTGGTACTTACGTACAATGCAGTATCACTCAGCAGTGAAATCTAGGTCATCAGGCCCGTAGCAGCACAATGAGTGGATTCAGGTACGATGATTCTAACTGAAATAAGTCACACAGAAAAAGAAACATCATACGATATCAGTAATACACGGAATGTAAACTTGGCTACACAGGAACTGAATTACAGAACAGAACAGGGTCTCAAATTTAGAAAACCAACTTATGCTTGTTTAAGGGTAAAGGTGAGTTGGGGTGCTGCATAAAACCAGAGATTGAAATGAGCACAGATAAAGTTCCTTAAGCCAAATATGGAATAGACAAGAGCTACTCCTTGCTCAACGAAATGGACTCAACACCGCATATTAAACGCCTAAGAATGTACCTGACTCTTAAGTATCTTAAAACCTATGGATTGCTATGTCTCCGAAAGAGAATCAAGCATGTGTACAGGGACATAAACGCAGCAGTGATAGGATTGGAGAGGTTCGGTGAGCAAATGAAGACCCTTTGAAGTCATATTGCATGGTACCCATTCCACGGGTTTCAACTACCCAGGTTTAAGGTATTCTTCCTTCAGCTAAAACATGCATGTGGAACCTAGAGTATGATCAACCATGTGATCGGGAGACGTGTTCAAATATGTCTCAGTTTTCGTACCCTGGTACTCGGGTGCAACATTCCAGACGCTTTACTAACACTCTCCCGACTTGGAGAGTCAGTCCCTTTAACCTCCTGTTTGGCCCAGTTTGCAATTTCTGCGGAAGATGAACAGGAATAGCGAGAACCAATGAGAGACTAGCTGGAGGTGTCTGGACGGGCAAATTTAACTCCCATTTCCCACCAGGAAGAGGAAATAACCAAAGGCTCAGCGTGCCGTGCCGGAACCAGATTAGGGCCTGAAGCCATCCTGCGGTGTTGCGGCCAGCTCACAAGAAAACGAGTTGAAGAAAGGAGCTCAGGGGCACTGTAATTCACAAACCTGCAGAGTTATAAATGACAACTATCGTCCAAAAATATACTGAAGTAAGGCTGCCAAGAGGACTTGAAAGCGGGGCAGAATTGCAGGAAACCGATTTCAGGAGGTAGACTGGAATTGCATTGAAAGCATAGGAAAAGAGGCAGAACGTCCACAATGATGCACTTGGCCAAAAAGGGCGTATGCGTTTTTTCCTGAATATATTCAGGAAAAAACGCATACGCCCTTTTTGGCCAACCAAGCAAGCTTGCAAAGGAAATCTGCACTACAATGAAGTCTCACTTCCCCCCGGTCAAAAGGGCCATCTGAAAAAAGTGTAAAATCCAGCAAGGCAGGACAGGCCATGGAGAACTGGGAGCCTTGTTATGCTGATGGGCGGGATGTAAATTGCCAACAGACACTCGGGAGAAGTGTATGGTGTTTCCTGAAACATCTAAAAAACAAAGCAACAGAGCCTAGGGCACTTCCACTTATGGTCCTATAGCTTAGGGAAATTAAAATCAAAAAGATACAGCCACCCCAATGTTTGGGACGCCTCTGTTTACAAGAACCTCGTTTACCGTACAAGTTCAATATCACAGAAAGTGAAAAATGGATAAAGAACTTGTGGTACTTACGTACAATGCAGTATCACTCAGCAGTGAAATCTATGTCATCAGGCCCGTAGCAGCACAATGAGTGGATTCAGGTACGATGATTCTAACTGAAATAAGTCACACAGAAAAAGAAACATCATACGATATCAGTAATACACGGAATGTAAACTTGGCTACACAGGAACTGAATTACAGAACAGAACATGGTCTCAAATTTAGAAAACCAACTTATGCTTGTTTAAGGGTAAAGGTGAGTTGGGGTGCTGCATAAAACCAGAGATTGAAATGAGCACAGATAAAGTTCCTTAAGCCAAATATGGAATAGACAAGAGCTACTCCTTGCTCAACGAAATGGACTCAACACCGCATATTAAACGCCTAAGAATGTACCTGACTCTTAAGTATCTTAAAACCTATGGATTGCTATGTCTCCGAAAGAGAATCAAGCATGTGTACAGGGACATAAACGCAGCAGTGATAGGATTGGAGAGGTTCGGTGAGCAAATGAAGACCCTTTGAAGTCATATTGCATGGTACCCATTCCACGGGTTTCAACTACCCAGGTTTAAGGTATTCTTCCTTCAGCTAAAACATGCATGTGGAACCTAGAGTATGATCAACCATGTGATCGGGAGACGTGTTCAAATATGTCTCAGTTTTCGTACCCTGGTACTCGGGTGCAACATTCCAGACGCTTTACTAACACTCTCCCGACTTGGAGAGTCAGTCCCTTTAACCTCCTGTTTGGCCCAGTTTGCAATTTCTGCGGAAGATGAACAGGAATAGCGAGAACCAATGAGAGACTAGCTGGAGGTGTCTGGACGGGCAAATTTAACTCCCATTTCCCACCAGGAAGAGGAAAGAACCAAAGGCTCAGCGTGCCGTGCCGGAACCAGATTAGGGCCTGAAGCCATCCTGCGGTGTTGCGGCCAGCTCACAAGAAAACGAGTTGAAGAAAGGAGCTCAGGGGCACTGTAATTCACAAACCTGCAGAGTTATAAATGACAACTATCGTCCAAAAATATACTGAAGTAAGGCTGCCAAGAGGACTTGAAAGCGGGGCAGAATTGCAGGAAACCGATTTCAGGAGGTAGACTGGAATTGCATTGAAAGCATAGGAAAAGAGGCAGAACGTCCACAATGATGCACTTGGCCAAAAAGGGCGTATGCGTTTTTTCCTGAATATATTCAGGAAAAAACGCATACGCCCTTTTTGGCCAACCAAGCAAGCTTGCAAAGGAAATCTGCACTACAATGAAGTCTCACTTCCCCCCGGTCAAAAGGGCCATCTGAAAAAAGTGTAAAATCCAGCAAGGCAGGACAGGCCATGGAGAACTGGGAGCCTTGTTATGCTGATGGGCGGGATGTAAATTGCCAACAGACACTCGGGAGAAGTGTATGGTGTTTCCTGAAACATCTAAAAAACAAAGCAACAGAGCCTAGGGCACTTCCACTTATGGTCCTATAGCTTAGGGAAATTAAAATCAAAAAGATACAGCCACCCCAATGTTTGGGACGCCTCTGTTTACAAGAACCTCGTTTACCGTACAAGTTCAATATCACAGAAAGTGAAAAATGGATAAAGAACTTGTGGTACTTACGTACAATGCAGTATCACTCAGCAGTGAAATCTATGTCATCAGGCCCGTAGCAGCACAATGAGTGGATTCAGGTACGATGATTCTAACTGAAATAAGTCACACAGAAAAAGAAACATCATACGATATCAGTAATACACGGAATGTAAACTTGGCTACACAGGAACTGAATTACAGAACAGAACAGGGTCTCAAATTTAGAAAACCAACTTATGCTTGTTTAAGGGTAAAGGTGAGTTGGGGTGCTGCATAAAACCAGAGATTGAAATGAGCACAGATAAAGTTCCTTAAGCCAAATATGGAATAGACAAGAGCTACTCCTTGCTCAACGAAATGGACTCAACACCCCATATTAAACGCCTAAGAATGTACCTGACTCTTAAGTATCTTAAAACCTATGGATTGCTATGTCTCCGAAAGAGAATCAAGCATGTGTACAGGGACATAAACGCAGCAGTGATAGGATTGGAGAGGTTCGGTGAGCAAATGAAGACCCTTTGAAGTCATATTGCATGGTACCCATTCCACGGGTTTCAACTACCCAGGTTTAAGGTATTCTTCCTTCATCTAAAACATGCATGTGGAACCTAGAGTATGATCAACCATGTGATCGGGAGACGTGTTCAAATATGTCTCAGTTTTCGTACCCTGGTACTCGGGTGCAACATTCCAGACGCTTTACTAACACTCTCCCGACTTGGAGAGTCAGTCCCTTTAACCTCCTGTTTGGCCCAGTTTGCAATTTCTGCGGAAGATGAACAGGAATAGCGAGAACCAATGAGAGACTAGCTGGAGGTGTCTGGACGGGCAAATTTAACTCCCATTTCCCACCAGGAAGAGGAAAGAACCAAAGGCTCAGCGTGCCGTGCCGGAACCAGATTAGGGCCTGAAGCCATCCTGCGGTGTTGCGGCCAGCTCACAAGAAAACGAGTTGAAGAAAGGAGCTCAGGGGCACTGTAATTCACAAACCTGCAGAGTTATAAATGACAACTATCGTCCAAAAATATACTGAAGTAAGGCTGCCAAGAGGACTTGAAAGCGGGGCAGAATTGCAGGAAACCGATTTCAGGAGGTAGACTGGAATTGCATTGAAAGCATAGGAAAAGAGGCAGAACGTCCACAATGATACACTTGGCCAAAAAGGGCGTATGCGTTTTTTCCTGAATATATTCAGGAAAAAACGCATACGCCCTTTTTGGCCAACCAAGCAAGCTTGCAAAGGAAATCTGCACTACAATGAAGTCTCACTTCCCCCCGGTCAAAAGGGCCATCTGAAAAAAGTGTAAAATCCAGCAAGGCAGGACAGGCCATGGAGAACTGGGAGCCTTGTTATGCTGATGGGCGGGATGTAAATTGCCAACAGACACTCGGGAGAAGTGTATGGTGTTTCCTGAAACATCTAAAAAACAAAGCAACAGAGCCTAGGGCACTTCCACTTATGGTCCTATAGCTTAGGGAAATTAAAATCAAAAAGATACAGCCACCCCAATGTTTGGGACGCCTCTGTTTACAAGAACCTCGTTTACCGTACAAGTTCAATATCACAGAAAGTGAAAAATGCATAAAGAACTTGTGGTACTTACGTACAATGCAGTATCACTCAGCAGTGAAATCTATGTCATCAGGCCCGTAGCAGCACAATGAGTGGATTCAGGTACGATGATTCTAACTGAAATAAGTCACACAGAAAAAGAAACATCATAAGATATCAGTAATACACGGAATGTAAACTTGGCTACACAGGAACTGAATTACAGAACAGAACAGGGTCTCAAATTTAGAAAACCAACTTATGCTTGTTTAAGGGTAAAGGTGAGTTGGGGTGCTGCATAAAACCAGAGATTGAAATGAGCACAGATAAAGTTCCTTAAGCCAAATATGGAATAGACAAGAGCTACTCCTTGCTCAACGAAATGGACTCAACACCCCATATTAAACGCCTAAGAATGTACCTGACTCTTAAGTATCTTAAAACCTATGGATTGCTATGTCTCCGAAAGAGAATCAAGCATGTGTACAGGGACATAAACGCAGCAGTGATAGGATTGGAGAGGTTCGGTGAGCAAATGAAGACCCTTTGAAGTCATATTGCATGGTACCCATTCCACGGGTTTCAACTACCCAGGTTTAAGGTATTCTTCCTTCAGCTAAAACATGCATGTGGAACCTAGAGTATGATCAACCATGTGATCGGGAGACGTGTTCAAATATGTCTCAGTTTTCGTACCCTGGTAGTCGGGTGCAACATTCCAGACGCTTTACTAACACTCTCCCGACTTGGAGAGTCAGTCCCTTTAACCTCCTGTTTGGCCCAGTTTGCAATTTCTGCGGAAGATGAACAGGAATAGCGAGAACCAATGAGAGACTAGCTGGAGGTGTCTGGACGGGCAAATTTAACTCCCATTTCCCACCAGGAAGAGGAAAGAACCAAAGGCTCAGCATGCCGTGCCGGAACCAGATTAGGGCCTGAAGCCATCCTGCGGTGTTGCGGCCAGCTCACAAGAAAACGAGTTGAAGAAAGGAGCTCAGGGGCACTGTAATTCACAAACCTGCAGAGTTATAAATGACAACTATCGTCCAAAAATATACTGAAGTAAGGCTGCCAAGAGGACTGGAAAGCGGGGCAGAATTGCAGGAAACCCATTTCAGGAGGTAGACTGGAATTGCATTGAAAGCATAGGAAAAGAGGCAGAACGTCCACAATGATGCACTTGGCCAAAAAGGGCGTATGCGTTTTTTCCTGAATATATTCAGGAAAAAACGCATACGCCCTTTTTGGCCAACCAAGCAAGCTTGCAAAGGAAATCTGCACTACAATGAAGTCTCACTTCCCCCCGGTCAAAAGGGCCATCTGAAAAAAGTGTAAAATCCAGCAAGGCAGGACAGGCCATGGAGAACTGGGAGCCTTGTTATGCTGATGGGCGGGATGTAAATTGCCAACAGACACTCGGGAGAAGTGTATGGTGTTTCCTGAAACATCTAAAAAACAAAGCAACAGAGCCTAGGGCACTTCCACTTATGGTCCTATAGCTTAGGGAAATTAAAATAAAAAAGATACAGCCACCCCAATGTTTGGGACGCCTCTGTTTACAAGAACCTCGTTTACCGTACAAGTTCAATATCACAGAAAGTGAAAAATGGATAAAGAACTTGTGGTACTTACGTACAATGCAGTATCACTCAGCAGTGAAATCTATGTCATCGGGCCCGTAGCAGCACAATGAGTGGATTCAGGTACGATGATTCTAACTGAAATAAGTCACACAGAAAAAGAAACATCATACGATATCAGTAATACACGGAATGTAAACTTGGCTACACAGGAACTGAATTACAGAACAGAACAGGGTCTCAAATTTAGAAAACCAACTTATGCTTGTTTAAGGGTAAAGGTGAGTTGGGGTGCTGCACAAAACCAGAGATTGAAATGAGCACAGATAAAGTTCCTTAAGCCAAATATGGAATAGACAAGAGCTACTCCTTGCTCAACGAAATGGACTCAACACCCCATATTAAACGCCTAAGAATGTACCTGACTCTTAAGTATCTTAAAACCTATGGATTGCTATGTCTCCGAAAGAGAATCAAGCATGTGTACAGGGACATAAACGCAGCAGTGATAGGATTGGAGAGGTTCGGTGAGCAAATGAAGACCCTTTGAAGTCATATTGCATGGTACCCATTCCACGGGTTTCAACTACCCAGGTTTAAGGTATTCTTCCTTCATCTAAAACATGCATGTGGAACCTAGAGTATGATCAACCATGTGATCGGGAGACGTGTTCAAATATGTCTCAGTTTTCGTACCCTGGTACTCGGGTGCAACATTCCAGACGCTTTACTAACACTCTCCCGACTTGGAGAGTCAGTCCCTTTAACCTCCTGTTTGGCCCAGTTTGCAATTTCTGCGGAAGATGAACAGGAATAGCGAGAACCAATGAGAGACTAGCTGGAGGTGTCTGGACGGGCAAATTTAACTCCCATTTCCCACCAGGAAGAGGAAAGAACCAAAGGCTCAGCGTGCCGTGCCGGAACCAGATTAGGGCCTGAAGCCATCCTGCGGTGTTGCGGCCAGCTCACAAGAAAACGAGTTGAAGAAAGGAGCTCAGGGGCACTGTAATTCACAAACCTGCAGAGTTATAAATGACAACTATCGTCCAAAAATATACTGAAGTAAGGCTGCCAAGAGGACTTGAAAGCGGGGCAGAATTGCAGGAAACCGATTTCAGGAGGTAGACTGGAATTGCATTGAAAGCATAGGAAAAGAGGCAGAACGTCCACAATGATGCACTTGGCCAAAAAGGGCGTATGCGTTTTTTCCTGAATATATTCAGGAAAAAACGCATACGCCCTTTTTGGCCAACCAAGCAAGCTTGCAAAGGAAATCTGCACTACAATGAAGTCTCACTTCCCCCCGGTCAAAAGGGCCATCTGAAAAAAGTGTAAAATCCAGAAAGGCAGGACAGGCCATGGAGAACTGGGAGCCTTGTTATGCTGATGGGCGGGATGTAAATTGCCAACAGACACTCGGGAGAAGTGTATGGTGTTTCCTGAAACATCTAAAAAACAAAGCAACAGAGCCTAGGGCACTTCCACTTATGGTCCTATAGCTTAGGGAAATTAAAATCAAAAAGATACAGCCACCCCAATGTTTGGGACGCCTCTGTTTACAAGAACCTCGTTTACCGTACAAGTTCAATATCACAGAAAGTGAAAAATGGATAAAGAACTTGTGGTACTTACGTACAATGCAGTATCACTCAGCAGTGAAATCTATGTCATCAGGCCCGTAGCAGCACAATGAGTGGATTCAGGTACGATGATTCTAACTGAAATAAGTCACACAGAAAAAGAAACATCATATGATATCAGTAATACACGGAATGTAAACTTGGCTACACAGGAACTGAATTACAGAACAGAACAGGGTCTCAAATTTAGAAAACCAACTTATGCTTGTTTAAGGGTAAAGGTGAGTTGGGGTGCTGCATAAAACCAGAGATTGAAATGAGCACAGATAAAGTTCCTTAAGCCAAATATGGAATAGACAAGAGCTACTCCTTGCTCAACGAAATGGACTCAACACTGCATATTAAACGCCTAAGAATGTACCTGACTCTTAAGTATCTTAAAACCTATGGATTGCTATGTCTCCGAAAGAGAATCAAGCATGTGTACAGGGACATAAACGCAGCAGTGATAGGATTGGAGAGGTTCGGTGAGCAAATGAAGACCCTTTGAAGTCATATTGCATGGTACCCATTCCACGGGTTTCAACTACCCAGGTTTAAGGTATTCTTCCTTCAGCTAAAACATGCATGTGGAACCTAGAGTATGATCAACCATGTGATCGGGAGACGTGTTCAAATATGTCTCAGTTTTCGTACCCTGGTACTCGGGTGCAACATTCCAGACGCTTTACTAACACTCTCCCGACTTGGAGAGTCAGTCCCTTTAACCTCCTGTTTGGCCCAGTTTGCAATTTCTGCGGAAGATGAACAGGAATAGCGAGAACCAATGAGAGACTAGCTGGAGGTGTCTGGACGGGCAAATTTAACTCCCATTTCCCACCAGGAAGAGGAAAGAACCAAAGGCTCAGCGTGCCGTGCCGGAACCAGATTAGGGCCTGAAGCCATCCTGCGGTGTTGCGGCCAGCTCACAAGAAAACGAGTTGAAGAAAGGAGCTCAGGGGCACTGTAATTCACAAACCTGCAGAGTTATAAATGACAGCTATCGTCCAAAAATATACTGAAGTAAGGCTGCCAAGAGGACTTGAAAGCGGGGCAGAATTGCAGGAAACCGATTTCAGGAGGTAGACTGGAATTGCATTGAAAGCATAGGAAAAGAGGCAGAACGTCCACAATGATGCACTTGGCCAAAAAGGGCGTATGCATTTTTTCCTGAATATATTCAGGAAAAAACGCATACGCCCTTTTTGGCCAACCAAGCAAGCTTGCAAAGGAAATCTGCACTACAATGAAGTCTTACTTCCCCCCGGTCAAAAGGGCCATCTGAAAAAAGTGTAAAATCCAGAAAGGCAGGACAGGCCATGGAGAACTGGGAGCCTTGTTATGCTGATGGGCGGGATGTAAATTGCCAACAGACACTCGGGAGAAGTGTATGGTGTTTCCTGAAACATCTAAAAAACAAAGCAACAGAGCCTAGGGCACTTCCACTTATGGTCCTATAGCTTAGGGAAATTAAAATCAAAAAGATACAGCCACCCCAATGTTTGGGACGCCTCTGTTTACAAGAACCTCGTTTACCGTACAAGTTCAATATCACAGAAAGTGAAAAATGGATAAAGAACTTGTGGTACTTACGTACAATGCAGTATCACTCAGCAGTGAAATCTATGTCATCAGGCCCGTAGCAGCACAATGAGTGGATTCAGGTACGATGATTCTAACTGAAATAAGTCACACAGAAAAAGAAACATCATACGATATCAGTAATACACGGAATGTAAACTTGGCTACACAGGAACTGAATTACAGAACAGAACAGGGTCTCAAATTTAGAAAACCAACTTATGCTTGTTTAAGGGTAAAGGTGAGTTGGGGTGCTGCATAAAACCAGAGATTGAAATGAGCACAGATAAAGTTCCTTAAGCCAAATATGGAATAGACAAGAGCTACTCCTTGCTCAACGAAATGGACTCAACACCGCATATTAAACGCCTAAGAATGTACCTGACTCTTAAGTATCTTAAAACCTATGGATTGCTATGTCTCCGAAAGAGAATCAAGCATGTGTACAGGGACATAAACGCAGCAGTGATAGGATTGGAGAGGTTCGGTGAGCAAATGAAGACCCTTTGAAGTCATATTGCATGGTACCCATTCCACGGGTTTCAACTACCCAGGTTTAAGGTATTCTTCCTTCAGCTAAAACATGCATGTGGAACCTAGAGTATGATCAACCATGTGATCGGGAGACGTGTTCAAATATGTCTCAGTTTTCGTACCCTGGTACTCGGGTGCAACATTCCAGAGGCTTACTAACACTCTCCCGACTTGGAGAGTCAGTCCCTTTAACCTCCTGTTTGGCCCAGTTTGCAATTTCTGCGGAAGATGAACAGGAATAGCGAGAACCAATGAGAGACTAGCTGGAGGTGTCTGGACGGGCAAATTTAACTCTCATTTCCCACCAGGAAGAGGAAAGAACCAAAGGCTCAGCGTGCCGTGCCGGAACCAGATTAGGGCCTGAAGCCATCCTGCGGTGTTGCGGCCAGCTCACAAGAAAACGAGTTGAAGAAAGGAGCTCAGGGGCACTGTAATTCACAAACCTGCAGAGTTATAAATGACAACTATCGTCCAAAAATATACTGAAGTAAGGCTGCCAAGAGGACTTGAAAGCGGGGCAGAATTGCAGGAAACCGATTTCAGGAGGTAGACTGGAATTGCATTGAAAGCATAGGAAAAGAGGCAGAACGTCCACAATGATGCACTTGGCCAAAAAGGGCGTATGCGTTTTTTCCTGAATATATTCAGGAAAAAACGCATACGCCCTTTTTGGCCAACCAAGCAAGCTTGCAAAGGAAATCTGCACTACAATGAAGTCTCACTTCCCCCCGGTCAAAAGGGCCATCTGAAAAAAGTGTAAAATCCAGCAAGGCAGGACAGGCCATGGAGAACTGGGAGCCTTGTTATGCTGATGGGCGGGATGTAAATTGCCAACAGACACTCGGGAGAAGTGTATGGTGTTTCCTGAAACATCTAAAAAACAAAGCAACAGAGCCTAGGGCACTTCCACTTATGGTCCTATAGCTTAGGGAAATTAAAATCAAAAAGATACAGCCACCCCAATGTTTGGGACGCCTCTGTTTACAAGAACCTCGTTTACCGTACAAGTTCAATATCACAGAAAGTGAAAAATGGATAAAGAACTTGTGGTACTTACGTACAATGCAGTATCCCTCAGCAGTGAAATCTATGTCATCAGGCCCGTAGCAGCACAATGAGTGGATTCAGGTACGATGATTCTAACTGAAATAAGTCACACAGAAAAAGAAACATCATACGATATCAGTAATACACGGAATGTAAACTTGGCTACACAGGAACTGAATTACAGAACAGAACAGGGTCTCAAATTTAGAAAACCAACTTATGCTTGTTTAAGGGTAAAGGTGAGTTGGGGTGCTGCATAAAACCAGAGATTGAAATGAGCACAGATAAAGTTCCTTAAGCCAAATATGGAATAGACAAGAGCTACTCCTTGCTCAACGAAATGGACTCAACACGGCATATTAAACGCCTAAGAATGTACCTGACTCTTAAGTATCTTAAAACCTATGGATTGCTATGTCTCCGAAAGAGAATCAAGCATGTGTACAGGGACATAAACGCAGCAGTGATAGGATTGGAGAGGTTCGGTGAGCAAATGAAGAGCCTTTGAAGTCATATTGCATGGTACCCATTCCACGGGTTTCAACTACCCAGGTTTAAGGTATTCTTCCTTCAGCTAAAACATGCATGTGGAACCTAGAGTATGATCAACCATGTGATCGGGAGACGTGTTCAAATATGTCTCAGTTTTCGTACCCTGGTACTCGGGTGCAACATTCCAGACGCTTTACTAACACTCTCCCGACTTGGAGAGTCAGTCCCTTTAACCTCCTGTTTGGCCCAGTTTGCAATTTCTGCGGAAGATGAACAGGAATAGCGAGAACCAATGAGAGACTAGCTGGAGGTGTCTGGACGGGCAAATTTAACTCCCATTTCCCACCAGGAAGAGGAAAGAACCAAAGGCTCAGCGTGCCATGCCGGAACCAGATTAGGGCCTGAAGCCATCCTGCGGTGTTGCGGCCAGCTCACAAGAAAACGAGTTGAAGAAAGGAGCTCAGGGGCACTGTAATTCACAAACCTGCAGAGTTATAAATGACAACTATCGTCCAAAAATATACTGAAGTAAGGCTGCCAAGAGGACTTGAAAGCGGGGCAGAATTGCAGGAAACCGATTTCAGGAGGTAGACTGGAATTGCATTGAAAGCATAGGAAAAGAGGCAGAACGTCCACAATGATGCACTTGGCCAAAAAGGGCGTATGCGTTTTTTCCTGAATATATTCAGGAAAAAACGCATACGCCCTTTTTGGCCAACCAAGCAAGCTTGCAAAGGAAATCTGCACTACAATGAAGTCTCACTTCCCCCCGGTCAAAAGGGCCATCTGAAAAAAGTGTAAAATCCAGCAAGGCAGGACAGGCCATGGAGAACTGGGAGCCTTGTTATGCTGATGGGCGGGATGTAAATTGCCAACAGACACTCGGGAGAAGTGTATGGTGTTTCCTGAAACATCTAAAAAACAAAGCAACAGAGCCTAGGGCACTTCCACTTATGGTCCTATAGCTTAGGGAAATTAAAATCAAAAAGATACAGCCACCCCAATGTTTGGGACGCCTCTGTTTACAAGAACCTCGTTTACCGTACAAGTTCAATATCACAGAAAGTGAAAAATGGATAAAGAACTTGTGGTACTTACGTACAATGCAGTATCACTCAGCAGTGAAATCTATGTCATCAGGCCCGTAGCAGCACAATGAGTGGATTCAGGTACGATGATTCTAACTGAAATAAGTCACACAGAAAAAGAAACATCATACGATATCAGTAATACATGGAATGTAAACTTGGCTACACAGGAACTGAATTACAGAACAGAACAGGGTCTCAAATTTAGAAAACCAACTTATGCTTGTTTAAGGGTAAAGGTGAGTTGGGGTGCTGCACAAAACCAGAGATTGAAATGAGCACAGATAAAGTTCCTTAAGCCAAATATGGAATAGACAAGAGCTACTCCTTGCTCAACGAAATGGACTCAACACCGCATATTAAACGCCTAAGAATGTACCTGACTCTTAAGTATCTTAAAACCTATGGATTGCTATGTCTCCGAAAGAGAATCAAGCATGTGTACAGGGACATAAACGCAGCAGTGATAGGATTGGAGAGGTTCGGTGAGCAAATGAAGAGCCTTTGAAGTCATATTGCATGGTACCCATTCCACGGGTTTCAACTACCCAGGTTTAAGGTATTCTTCCTTCAGCTAAAACATGCATGTGGAACCTAGAGTATGATCAACCATGTGATCGGGAGACGTGTTCAAATATGTCTCAGTTTTCGTACCCTGGTACTCGGGTGCAACATTCCAGACGCTTTACTAACACTCTCCCGACTTGGAGAGTCAGTCCCTTTAACCTCCTGTTTGGCCCAGTTTGCAATTTCTGCGGAAGATGAACAGGAATAGCGAGAACCAATGAGAGACTAGCCGGAGGTGTCTGGACGGGCAAATTTAACTCTCATTTCCCACCAGGAAGAGGAAATAACCAAAGGCTCAGCGTGCCGTGCCGGAACCAGATTAGGGCCTGAAGCCATCCTGCGGTGTTGCGGCCAGCTCACAAGATAACGAGTTGAAGAAAGGAGCTCAGGGGCACTGTAATTCACAAACCTGCAGAGTTATAAATGACAACTATCGTCCAAAAATATACTGAAGTAAGGCTGCCAAGAGGACTTGAAAGCGGGGCAGAATTGCAGGAAACCGATTTCAGGAGGTAGACTGGAATTGCATTGAAAGCATAGGAAAAGAGGCAGAACGTCCACAATGATGCACTTGGCCAAAAAGGGCGTATGCGTTTTTTCCTGAATATATTCAGGAAAAAACGCATACGCCCTTTTTGGCCAACCAAGCAAGCTTGCAAAGGAAATCTGCACTACAATGAAGTCTCACTTCCCCCCGGTCAAAAGGGCCATCTGAGAAAAGTGTAAAATCCAGAAAGGCAGGACAGGCCATGGAGAACTGGGAGCCTTGTTATGCTGATGGGCGGGATGTATATTGCCAACAGACACTCGGGAGAAGTGTATGGTGTTTCCTGAAACATCTAAAAAACAAAGCAACAGAGCCTAGGGCACTTCCACTTATGGTCCTATAGCTTAGGGAAATTAAAATCAAAAAGATACAGCCACCCCAATGTTTGGGACGCCTCTGTTTACAAGAACCTCGTTTACCGTACAAGTTCAATATCACAGAAAGTGAAAAATGGATAAAGAACTTGTGGTACTTACGTACAATGCAGTATCACTCAGCAGTGAAATCTATGTCATCAGGCCCGTAGCAGCACAATGAGTGGATTCAGGTACGATGATTCTAACTGAAATAAGTCACACAGAAAAAGAAACATCATACGATATCAGTAATACACGGAATGTAAACTTGGCTACACAGGAACTGAATTACAGAACAGAACAGGGTCTCAAATTTAGAAAACCAACTTATGCTTGTTTAAGGGTAAAGGTGAGTTGGGGTGCTGCATAAAACCAGAGATTGAAATGAGCACAGATAAAGTTCCTTAAGCCAAATATGGAATAGACAAGAGCTACTCCTTGCTCAACGAAATGGACTCAACACCGCATATTAAACGCCTAAGAATGTACCTGACTCTTAAGTATCTTAAAACCTATGGATTGCTATGTCTCCGAAAGAGAATCAAGCATGTGTACAGGGACATAAACGCAGCAGTGATAGGATTGGAGAGGTTCGGTGAGCAAATGAAGACCCTTTGAAGTCATATTGCATGGTACCCATTCCACGGGTTTCAACTACCCAGGTTTAAGGTATTCTTCCTTCAGCTAAAACATGCATGTGGAACCTAGAGTATGATCAACCATGTGATCGGGAGACGTGTTCAAATATGTCTCAGTTTTCGTACCCTGGTACTCGGGTGCAACATTCCAGACGCTTTACTAACACTCTCCCGACTTGGAGAGTCAGTCCCTTTAACCTCCTGTTTGGCCCAGTTTGCAATTTCTGCGGAAGATGAACAGGAATAGCGAGAACCAATGAGAGACTAGCTGGAGGTGTCTGGACGGGCAAATTTAACTCCCATTTCCCACCAGGAAGAGGAAAGAACCAAAGGCTCAGCGTGCCGTGCCGGAACCAGATTAGGGCCTGAAGCCATCCTGCGGTGTTGCGGCCAGCTCACAAGAAAACGAGTTGAAGAAAGGAGCTCAGGGGCACTGTAATTCACAAACCTGCAGAGTTATAAATGACAGCTATCGTCCAAAAATATACTGAAGTAAGGCTGCCAAGAGGACTTGAAAGCGGGGCAGAATTGCAGGAAACCGATTTCAGGAGGTAGACTGGAATTGCATTGAAAGCATAGGAAAAGAGGCAGAACGTCCACAATGATGCACTTGGCCAAAAAGGGCGTATGCGTTTTTTCCTGAATATATTCAGGAAAAAACGCATACGCCCTTTTTGGCCAACCAAGCAAGCTTGCAAAGGAAATCTGCACTACAATGAAGTCTCACTTCCCCCCGGTCAAAAGGGCCATCTGAAAAAAGTGTAAAATCCAGAAAGGCAGGACAGGCCATGGAGAACTGGGAGCCTTGTTATGCTGATGGGCGGGATGTCAATTGCCAACAGACACTCGGGAGAAGTGTATGGTGTTTCCTGAAACATCTAAAAAACAAAGCAACAGAGCCTAGGGCACTTCCACTTATGGTCCTATAGCTTAGGGAAATTAAAATCAAAAAGATACAGCCACCCCAATGTTTGGGACGCCTCTGTTTACAAGAACCTCGTTTACCGTACAAGTTCAATATCACAGAAAGTGAAAAATGGATAAAGAACTTGTGGTACTTACGTACAATGCAGTATCACTCAGCAGTGAAATCTATGTCATCAGGCCCGTAGCAGCACAATGAGTGGATTCAGGTACGATGATTCTAACTGAAATAAGTCACACAGAAAAAGAAACATCATACGATATCAGTAATACACGGAATGTAAACTTGGCTACACAGGAACTGAATTACAGAACAGAACAGGGTCTCAAATTTAGAAAACCAACTTATGCTTGTTTAAGGGTAAAGGTGAGTTGGGGTGCTGCATAAAACCAGAGATTGAAATGAGCACAGATAAAGTTCCTTAAGCCAAATATGGAATAGACAAGAGCTACTCCTTGCTCAACGAAATGGACTCAACACCGCATATTAAACGCCTAAGAATGTACCTGACTCTTAAGTATCTTAAAACCTATGGATTGCTATGTCTCCGAAAGAGAATCAAGCATGTGTACAGGGACATAAACGCAGCAGTGATAGGATTGGAGAGGTTCGGTGAGCAAATGAAGACCCTTTGAAGTCATATTGCATGGTACCCATTCCACGGGTTTCAACTACCCAGGTTTAAGGTATTCTTCCTTCAGCTAAAACATGCATGTGGAACCTAGAGTATGATCAACCATGTGATCGGGAGACGTGTTCAAATATGTCTCAGTTTTCGTACCCTGGTACTCGGGTGCAACATTCCAGAGGCTTACTAACACTCTCCCGACTTGGAGAGTCAGTCCCTTTAACCTCCTGTTTGGCCCAGTTTGCAATTTCTGCGGAAGATGAACAGGAATAGCGAAAACCAATGAGAGACTAGCTGGAGGTGTCTGGACGGGCAAATTTAACTCTCATTTCCCACCAGGAAGAGGAAAGAACCAAAGGCTCAGCGTGCCGTGCCGGAACCAGATTAGGGCCTGAAGCCATCCTGCGGTGTTGCGGCCAGCTCACAAGAAAACGAGTTGAAGAAAGGAGCTCAGGGGCACTGTAATTCACAAACCTGCAGAGTTATAAATGACAACTATCGTCCAAAAATATACTGAAGTAAGGCTGCCAAGAGGACTTGAAAGCGGGGCAGAATTGCAGGAAACCGATTTCAGGAGGTAGACTGGAATTGCATTGAAAGCATAGGAAAAGAGGCAGAACGTCCACAATGATGCACTTGGCCAAAAAGGGCGTATGCGTTTTTTCCTGAATATATTCAGGAAAAAACGCATACGCCCTTTTTGGCCAACCAAGCAAGCTTGCAAAGGAAATCTGCACTACAATGAAGTCTCACTTCCCCCCGGTCAAAAGGGCCATCTGAAAAAAGTGTAAAATCCAGCAAGGCAGGACAGGCCATGGAGAACTGGGAGCCTTGTTATGCTGATGGGCGGGATGTAAATTGCCAACAGACACTCGGGAGAAGTGTATGGTGTTTCCTGAAACATCTAAAAAACAAAGCAACAGAGCCTAGGGCACTTCCACTTATGGTCCTATAGCTTAGGGAAATTAAAATCAAAAAGATACAGCCACCCCAATGTTTGGGACGCCTCTGTTTACAAGAACCTCGTTTACCGTACAAGTTCAATATCACAGAAAGTGAAAAATGGATAAAGAACTTGTGGTACTTACGTACAATGCAGTATCACTCAGCAGTGAAATCTATGTCATCAGGCCCGTAGCAGCACAATGAGTGGATTCAGGTACGATGATTCTAACTGAAATAAGTCACACAGAAAAAGAAACATCATACGATATCAGTAATACACGGAATGTAAACTTGGCTACACAGGAACTGAATTACAGAACAGAACAGGGTCTCAAATTTAGAAAACCAACTTATGCTTGTTTAAGGGTAAAGGTGAGTTGGGGTGCTGCATAAAACCAGAGATTGAAATGAGCACAGATAAAGTTCCTTAAGCCAAATATGGAATAGACAAGAGCTACTCCTTGCTCAACGAAATGGACTCAACACGGCATATTAAACGCCTAAGAATGTACCTGACTCTTAAGTATCTTAAAACCTATGGATTGCTATGTCTCCGAAAGAGAATCAAGCATGTGTACAGGGACATAAACGCAGCAGTGATAGGATTGGAGAGGTTCGGTGAGCAAATGAAGAGCCTTTGAAGTCATATTGCATGGTACCCATTCCACGGGTTTCAACTACCCAGGTTTAAGGTATTCTTCCTTCAGCTAAAACATGCATGTGGAACCTAGAGTATGATCAACCATGTGATCGGGAGACGTGTTCAAATATGTCTCAGTTTTCGTACCCTGGTACAAGGGTGCAACATTCCAGACGCTTTACTAACACTCTCCCGACTTGGAGAGTCAGTCCCTTTAACCTCCTGTTTGGCCCAGTTTGCAATTTCTGCGGAAGATGAACAGGAATAGCGAGAACCAATGAGAGACTAGCTGGAGGTGTCTGGACGGGCAAATTTAACTCTCATTTCCCACCAGGAAGAGGAAAGAACCAAAGGCTCAGCGTGCCGTGCCGGAACCAGATTAGGGCCTGAAGCCATCCTGCGGTGTTGCGGCCAGCTCACAAGAAAACGAGTTGAAGAAAGGAGCTCAGGGGCACTGTAATTCACAAACCTGCAGAGTAATAAATGACAACTATCGTCCAAAAATATACTGAAGTAAGGCTGCCAAGAGGACTTGAAAGCGGGGCAGAATTGCAGGAAACCGATTTCAGGAGGTAGACTGGAATTGCATTGAAAGCATAGGAAAAGAGGCAGAACGTCCACAATGATGCACTTGGCCAAAAAGGGCGTATGCGTTTTTTCCTGAATATATTCAGGAAAAAACGCATACGCCCTTTTTGGCCAACCAAGCAAGCTTGCAAAGGAAATCTGCACTACAATGAAGTCTCACTTCCCCCCGGTCAAAAGGGCCATCTGAGAAAAGTGTAAAATCCAGAAAGGCAGGACAGGCCATGGAGAACTGGGAGCCTTGTTATGCTGATGGGCGGGATGTAAATTGCCAACAGACACTCGGGAGAAGTGTATGGTGTTTCCTGAAACATCTAAAAAACAAAGCAACAGAGCCTAGGGCACTTCCACTTATGGTCCTATAGCTTAGGGAAATTAAAATCAAAAAGATACAGCCACCCCAATGTTTGGGACGCCTCTGTTTACAAGAACCTCGTTTACCGTACAAGTTCAATATCACAGAAAGTGAAAAATGGATAAAGAACTTGTGGTACTTACGTACAATGCAGTATCACTCAGCAGTGAAATCTATGTCATCAGGCCCGTAGCAGCACAATGAGTGGATTCAGGTACGATGATTCTAACTGAAATAAGTCACACAGAAAAAGAAACATCATACGATATCAGTAATACACGGAATGTAAACTTGGCTACACAGGAACTGAATTACAGAACAGAACAGGGTCTCAAATTTAGAAAACCAACTTATGCTTGTTTAAGGGTAAAGGTGAGTTGGGGTGCTGCATAAAACCAGAGATTGAAATGAGCACAGATAAAGTTCCTTAAGCCAAATATGGAATAGACAAGAGCTACTCCTTGCTCAACGAAATGGACTCAACACCGCATATTAAACGCCTAAGAATGTACCTGACTCTTAAGTATCTTAAAACCTATGGATTGCTATGTCTCCGAAAGAGAATCAAGCATGTGTACAGGGACATAAACGCAGCAGTGATAGGATTGGAGAGGTTCGGTGAGCAAATGAAGAGCCTTTGAAGTCATATTGCATGGTACCCATTCCACGGGTTTCAACTACCCAGGTTTAAGGTATTCTTCCTTCAGCTAAAACATGCATGTGGAACCTAGAGTATGATCAACCATGTGATCGGGAGACGTGTTCAAATATGTCTCAGTTTTCGTACCCTGGTATAAGGGTGCAACATTCCAGACGCTTTACTAACACTCTCCCGACTTGGAGAGTCAGTCCCTTTAACCTCCTGTTTGGCCCAGTTTGCAATTTCTGCGGAAGATGAACAGGAATAGCGAGAACCAATGAGAGACTAGCTGGAGGTGTCTGGACGGGCAAATTTAACTCCCATTTCCCACCAGGAAGAGGAAAGAACCAAAGGCTCAGCGTGCCGTGCCGGAACCAGATTAGGGCCTGAAGCCATCCTGCGGTGTTGCGGCCAGCTCACAAGAAAACGAGTTGAAGAAAGGAGCTCAGGGGCACTGTAATTCACAAACCTGCAGAGTTATAAATGACAACTATCGTCCAAAAATATACTGAAGTAAGGCTGCCAAGAGGACTTGAAAGCGGGGCAGAATTGCAGGAAACCGATTTCAGGAGGTAGACTGGAATTGCATTGAAAGCATAGGAAAAGAGGCAGAACGTCCACAATGATGCACTTGGCCAAAAAGGGCGTATGCGTTTTTTCCTGAATATATTCAGGAAAAAACGCATACGCCCTTTTTGGCCAACCAAGCAAGCTTGCAAAGGAAATCTGCACTACAATGAAGTCTCACTTCCCCCCGGTCAAAAGGGCCATCTGAAAAAAGTGTAAAATCCAGCAAGGCAGGACAGGCCATGGAGAACTGGGAGCCTTGTTATGCTGATGGGCGGGATGTAAATTGCCAACAGACACTCGGGAGAAGTGTATGGTGTTTCCTGAAACATCTAAAAAACAAAGCAACAGAGCCTAGGGCACTTCCACTTATGGTCCTATAGCTTAGGGAAATTAAAATCAAAAAGATACAGCCACCCCAATGTTTGGGACGCCTCTGTTTACAAGAACCTCGTTTACCGTACAAGTTCAATATCACAGAAAGTGAAAAATGGATAAAGAACTTGTGGTACTTACGTACAATGCAGTATCACTCAGCAGTGAAATCTATGTCATCAGGCCCGTAGCAGCACAATGAGTGGATTCAGGTACGATGATTCTAACTGAAATAAGTCACACAGAAAAAGAAACATCATACGATATCAGTAATACACGGAATGTAAACTTGGCTACACAGGAACTGAATTACAGAACAGAACAGGGTCTCAAATTTAGAAAACCAACTTATGCTTGTTTAAGGGTAAAGGTGAGTTGGGGTGCTGCACAAAACCAGAGATTGAAATGAGCACAGATAAAGTTCCTTAAGCCAAATATGGAATAGACAAGAGCTACTCCTTGCTCAACGAAATGGACTCAACACCGCATATTAAACGCCTAAGAATGTACCTGACTCTTAAGTATCTTAAAACCTATGGATTGCTATGTCTCCGAAAGAGAATCAAGCATGTGTACAGGGACATAAACGCAGCAGTGATAGGATTGGAGAGGTTCGGTGAGCAAATGAAGAGCCTTTGAAGTCATATTGCATGGTACCCATTCCACGGGTTTCAACTACCCAGGTTTAAGGTATTCTTCCTTCAGCTAAAACATGCATGTGGAACCTAGAGTATGATCAACCATGTGATCGGGAGACGTGTTCAAATATGTCTCAGTTTTCGTACCCTGGTACTCGGGTGCAACATTCCAGACGCTTTACTAACACTCTCCCGACTTGGAGAGTCAGTCCCTTTAACCTCCTGTTTGGCCCAGTTTGCAATTTCTGCGGAAGATGAACAGGAATAGCGAGAACCAATGAGAGACTAGCCGGAGGTGTCTGGACGGGCAAATTTAACTCTCATTTCCCACCAGGAAGAGGAAATAACCAAAGGCTCAGCGTGCCGTGCCGGAACCAGATTAGGGCCTGAAGCCATCCTGCGGTGTTGCGGCCAGCTCACAAGATAACGAGTTGAAGAAAGGAGCTCAGGGGCACTGTAATTCACAAACCTGCAGAGTTATAAATGACAACTATCGTCCAAAAATATACTGAAGTAAGGCTGCCAAGAGGACTTGAAAGCGGGGCAGAATTGCAGGAAACCGATTTCAGGAGGTAGACTGGAATTGCATTGAAAGCATAGGAAAAGAGGCAGAACGTCCACAATGATGCACTTGGCCAAAAAGGGCGTATGCGTTTTTTCCTGAATATATTCAGGAAAAAACGCATACGCCCTTTTTGGCCAACCAAGCAAGCTTGCAAAGGAAATCTGCACTACAATGAAGTCTCACTTCCCCCCGGTCAAAAGGGCCATCTGAGAAAAGTGTAAAATCCAGAAAGGCAGGACAGGCCATGGAGAACTGGGAGCCTTGTTATGCTGATGGGCGGGATGTAAATTGCCAACAGACACTCGGGAGAAGTGTATGGTGTTTCCTGAAACATCTAAAAAACAAAGCAACAGAGCCTAGGGCACTTCCACTTATGGTCCTATAGCTTAGGGAAATTAAAATCAAAAAGATACAGCCACCCCAATGTTTGGGACGCCTCTGTTTACAAGAACCTCGTTTACCGTACAAGTTCAATATCACAGAAAGTGAAAAATGGATAAAGAACTTGTGGTACTTACGTACAATGCAGTATCACTCAGCAGTGAAATCTATGTCATCAGGCCCGTAGCAGCACAATGAGTGGATTCAGGTACGATGATTCTAACTGAAATAAGTCACACAGAAAAAGAAACATCATACGATATCAGTAATACACGGAATGTAAACTTGGCTACACAGGAACTGAATTACAGAACAGAACAGGGTCTCAAATTTAGAAAACCAACTTATGCTTGTTTAAGGGTAAAGGTGAGTTGGGGTGCTGCATAAAACCAGAGATTGAAATGAGCACAGATAAAGTTCCTTAAGCCAAATATGGAATAGACAAGAGCTACTCCTTGCTCAACGAAATGGACTCAACACCGCATATTAAACGCCTAAGAATGTACCTGACTCTTAAGTATCTTAAAACCTATGGATTGCTATGTCTCCGAAAGAGAATCAAGCATGTGTACAGGGACATAAACGCAGCAGTGATAGGATTGGAGAGGTTCGGTGAGCAAATGAAGACCCTTTGAAGTCATATTGCATGGTACCCATTCCACGGGTTTCAACTACCCAGGTTTAAGGTATTCTTCCTTCAGCTAAAACATGCATGTGGAACCTAGAGTATGATCAACCATGTGATCGGGAGACGTGTTCAAATATGTCTCAGTTTTCGTACCCTGGTACTCGGGTGCAACATTCCAGACGCTTTACTAACACTCTCCCGACTTGGAGAGTCAGTCCCTTTAACCTCCTGTTTGGCCCAGTTTGCAATTTCTGCGGAAGATGAACAGGAATAGCGAGAACCAATGAGAGACTAGCTGGAGGTGTCTGGACGGGCAAATTTAACTCCCATTTCCCACCAGGAAGAGGAAAGAACCAAAGGCTCAGCGTGCCGCGCCGGAACCAGATTAGGGCCTGAAGCCATCCTGCGGTGTTGCGGCCAGCTCACAAGAAAACGAGTTGAAGAAAGGAGCTCAGGGGCCCTGTAATTCACAAACCTGCAGAGTTATAAATGACAGCTATCGTCCAAAAATATACTGAAGTAAGGCTGCCAAGAGGACTTGAAAGCGGGGCAGAATTGCAGGAAACCGATTTCAGGAGGTAGACTGGAATTGCATTGAAAGCATAGGAAAAGAGGCAGAACGTCCACAATGATGCACTTGGCCAAAAAGGGCGTATGCGTTTTTTCCTGAATATATTCAGGAAAAAACGCATACGCCCTTTTTGGCCAACCAAGCAAGCTTGCAAAGGAAATCTGCACTACAATGAAGTCTCACTTCCCCCCGGTCAAAAGGGCCATCTGAAAAAAGTGTAAAATCCAGAAAGGCAGGACAGGCCATGGAGAACTGGGAGCCTTGTTATGCTGATGGGCGGGATGTAAATTGCCAACAGACACTCGGGAGAAGTGTATGGTGTTTCCTGAAACATCTAAAAAACAAAGCAACAGAGCCTAGGGCACTTCCACTTATGGTCCTATAGCTTAGGGAAATTAAAATCAAAAAGATACAGCCACCCCAATGTTTGGGACGCCTCTGTTTACAAGAACCTCATTTACCGTACAAGTTCAATATCACAGAAAGTGAAAAATGGATAAAGAACTTGTGGTACTTACGTACAATGCAGTATCACTCAGCAGTGAAATCTATGTCATCAGGCCCGTAGCAGCACAATGAGTGGATTCAGGTACGATGATTCTAACTGAAATAAGTCACACAGAAAAAGAAACATCATACGATATCAGTAATACACGGAATGTAAACTTGGCTACACAGGAACTGAATTACAGAACAGAACAGGGTCTCAAATTTAGAAAACCAACTTATGCTTGTTTAAGGGTAAAGGTGAGTTGGGGTGCTGCATAAAACCAGAGATTGAAATGAGCACAGATAAAGTTCCTTAAGCCAAATATGGAATAGACAAGAGCTACTCCTTGCTCAACGAAATGGACTCAACACCGCATATTAAACGCCTAAGAATGTACCTGACTCTTAAGTATCTTAAAACCTATGGATTGCTATGTCTCCGAAAGAGAATCAAGCATGTGTACAGGGACATAAACGCAGCAGTGATAGGATTGGAGAGGTTCGGTGAGCAAATGAAGACCCTTTGAAGTCATATTGCATGGTACCCATTCCACGGGTTTCAACTACCCAGGTTTAAGGTATTCTTCCTTCAGCTAAAACATGCATGTGGAACCTAGAGTATGATCAACCATGTGATCGGGAGACGTGTTCAAATATGTCTCAGTTTTCGTACCCTGGTACTCGGGTGCAACATTCCAGAGGCTTACTAACACTCTCCCGACTTGGAGAGTCAGTCCCTTTAACCTCCTGTTTGGCCCAGTTTGCAATTTCTGCGGAAGATGAACAGGAATAGCGAGAACCAATGAGAGACTAGCTGGAGGTGTCTGGACGGGCAAATTTAACTCTCATTTCCCACCAGGAAGAGGAAAGAACCAAAGGCTCAGCGTGCCGTGCCGGAACCAGATTAGGGCCTGAAGCCATCCTGCGGTGTTGCGGCCAGCTCACAAGAAAACGAGTTGAAGAAAGGAGCTCAGGGGCACTGTAATTCACAAACCTGCAGAGTTATAAATGACAGCTATCGTCCAAAAATATACTGAAGTAAGGCTGCCAAGAGGACTTGAAAGCGGGGCAGAATTGCAGGAAACCGATTTCAGGAGGTAGACTGGAATTGCATTGAAAGCATAGGAAAAGAGGCAGAACGTCCACAATGATGCACTTGGCCAAAAAGGGCGTATGCGTTTTTTCCTGAATATATTCAGGAAAAAACGCATACGCCCTTTTTGGCCAACCAAGCAAGCTTGCAAAGGAAATCTGCACTACAATGAAGTCTCACTTCCCCCCGGTCAAAAGGGCCATCTGAAAAAAGTGTAAAATCCAGCAAGGCAGGACAGGCCATGGAGAACTGGGAGCCTTGTTATGCTGATGGGCGGGATGTAAATTGCCAACAGACACTCGGGAGAAGTGTATGGTGTTTCCTGAAACATCTAAAAAACAAAGCAACAGAGCCTAGGGCACTTCCACTTATGGTCCTATAGCTTAGGGAAATTAAAATCAAAAAGATACAGCCACCCCAATGTTTGGGACGCCTCTGTTTACAAGAACCTCGTTTACCGTACAAGTTCAATATCACAGAAAGTGAAAAATGGATAAAGAACTTGTGGTACTTACGTACAATGCAGTATCACTCAGCAGTGAAATCTATGTCATCAGGCCCGTAGCAGCACAATGAGTGGATTCAGGTACGATGATTCTAACTGAAATAAGTCACACAGAAAAAGAAACATCATACGATATCAGTAATACACGGAATGTAAACTTGGCTACACAGGAACTGAATTACAGAACAGAACAGGGTCTCAAATTTAGAAAACCAACTTATGCTTGTTTAAGGGTAAAGGTGAGTTGGGGTGCTGCATAAAACCAGAGATTGAAATGAGCACAGATAAAGTTCCTTAAGCCAAATATGGAATAGACAAGAGCTACTCCTTGCTCAACGAAATGGACTCAACACGGCATATTAAACGCCTAAGAATGTACCTGACTCTTAAGTATCTTAAAACCTATGGATTGCTATGTCTCCGAAAGAGAATCAAGCATGTGTACAGGGACATAAACGCAGCAGTGATAGGATTGGAGAGGTTCGGTGAGCAAATGAAGAGCCTTTGAAGTCATATTGCATGGTACCCATTCCACGGGTTTCAACTACCCAGGTTTAAGGTATTCTTCCTTCAGCTAAAACATGCATGTGGAACCTAGAGTATGATCAACCATGTGATCGGGAGACGTGTTCAAATATGTCTCAGTTTTCGTACCCTGGTATAAGGGTGCAACATTCCAGACGCTTTACTAACACTCTCCCGACTTGGAGAGTCAGTCCCTTTAACCTCCTGTTTGGCCCAGTTTGCAATTTCTGCGGAAGATGAACAGGAATAGCGAGAACCAATGAGAGACTAGCTGGAGGTGTCTGGACGGGCAAATTTAACTCCCATTTCCCACCAGGAAGAGGAAAGAACCAAAGGCTCAGCGTGCCATGCCGGAACCAGATTAGGGCCTGAAGCCATCCTGCGGTGTTGCGGCCAGCTCACAAGAAAACGAGTTGAAGAAAGGAGCTCAGGGGCACTGTAATTCACAAACCTGCAGAGTTATAAATGACAACTATCGTCCAAAAATATACTGAAGTAAGGCTGCCAAGAGGACTTGAAAGCGGGGCAGAATTGCAGGAAACCGATTTCAGGAGGTAGACAGGAATTGCATTGAAAGCATAGGAAAAGAGGCAGAACGTCCACAATGATGCACTTGGCCAAAAAGGGCGTATGCGTTTTTTCCTGAATATATTCAGGAAAAAACGCATACGCCCTTTTTGGCCAACCAAGCAAGCTTGCAAAGGAAATCTGCACTACAATGAAGTCTCACTTCCCCCCGGTCAAAAGGGCCATCTGAAAAAAGTGTAAAATCCAGCAAGGCAGGACAGGCCATGGAGAACTGGGAGCCTTGTTATGCTGATGGGCGGGATGTAAATTGCCAACAGACACTCGGGAGAAGTGTATGGTGTTTCCTGAAACATCTAAAAAACAAAGCAACAGAGCCTAGGGCACTTCCACTTATGGTCCTATAGCTTAGGGAAATTAAAATCAAAAAGATACAGCCACCCCAATGTTTGGGACGCCTCTGTTTACAAGAACCTCGTTTACCGTACAAGTTCAATATCACAGAAAGTGAAAAATGGATAAAGAACTTGTGGTACTTACGTACAATGCAGTATCACTCAGCAGTGAAATCTATGTCATCAGGCCCGTAGCAGCACAATGAGTGGATTCAGGTACGATGATTCTAACTGAAATAAGTCACACAGAAAAAGAAACATCATACGATATCAGTAATACACGGAATGTAAACTTGGCTACACAGGAACTGAATTACAGAACAGAACAGGGTCTCAAATTTAGAAAACCAACTTATGCTTGTTTAAGGGTAAAGGTGAGTTGGGGTGCTGCACAAAACCAGAGATTGAAATGAGCACAGATAAAGTTCCTTAAGCCAAATATGGAATAGACAAGAGCTACTCCTTGCTCAACGAAATGGACTCAACACCGCATATTAAACGCCTAAGAATGTACCTGACTCTTAAGTATCTTAAAACCTATGGATTGCTATGTCTCCGAAAGAGAATCAAGCATGTGTACAGGGACATAAACGCAGCAGTGATAGGATTGGAGAGGTTCGGTGAGCAAATGAAGACCCTTTGAAGTCATATTGCATGGTACCCATTCCACGGGTTTCAACTACCCAGGTTTAAGGTATTCTTCCTTCAGCTAAAACATGCATGTGGAACCTAGAGTATGATCAACCATGTGATCGGGAGACGTGTTCAAATATGTCTCAGTTTTCGTACCCTGGTACAAGGGTGCAACATTCCAGACGCTTTACTAACACTCTCCCGACTTGGAGAGTCAGTCCCTTTAACCTCCTGTTTGGCCCAGTTTGCAATTTCTGCGGAAGATGAACAGGAATAGCGAAAACCAATGAGAGACTAGCTGGAGGTGTCTGGACGGGCAAATTTAACTCTCATTTCCCACCAGGAAGAGGAAAGAACCAAAGGCTCAGCGTGCCGTGCCGGAACCAGATTAGGGCCTGAAGCCATCCTGCGGTGTTGCGGCCAGCTCACAAGAAAACGAGTTGAAGAAAGGAGCTCAGGGGCACTGTAATTCACAAACCTGCAGAGTAATAAATGACAACTATCGTCCAAAAATATACTGAAGTAAGGCTGCCAAGAGGACTTGAAAGCGGGGCAGAATTGCAGGAAACCGATTTCAGGAGGTAGACTGGAATTGCATTGAAAGCATAGGAAAAGAGGCAGAACGTCCACAATGATGCACTTGGCCAAAAAGGGCGTATGCGTTTTTTCCTGAATATATTCAGGAAAAAACGCATACGCCCTTTTTGGCCAACCAAGCAAGCTTGCAAAGGAAATCTGCACTACAATGAAGTCTCACTTCCCCCCGGTCAAAAGGGCCATCTGAGAAAAGTGTAAAATCCAGAAAGGCAGGACAGGCCATGGAGAACTGGGAGCCTTGTTATGCTGATGGGCGGGATGTAAATTGCCAACAGACACTCGGGAGAAGTGTATGGTGTTTCCTGAAACATCTAAAAAACAAAGCAACAGAGCCTAGGGCACTTCCACTTATGGTCCTATAGCTTAGGGAAATTAAAATCAAAAAGATACAGCCACCCCAATGTTTGGGACGCCTCTGTTTACAAGAACCTCGTTTACCGTACAAGTTCAATATCACAGAAAGTGAAAAATGGATAAAGAACTTGTGGTACTTACGTACAATGCAGTATCACTCAGCAGTGAAATCTATGTCATCAGGCCCGTAGCAGCACAATGAGTGGATTCAGGTACGATGATTCTAACTGAAATAAGTCACACAGAAAAAGAAACATCATAAGATATCAGTAATACACGGAATGTAAACTTGGCTACACAGGAACTGAATTACAGAACAGAACACGGTCTCAAATTTAGAAAACCAACTTATGCTTGTTTAAGGGTAAAGGTGAGTTGGGGTGCTGCATAAAACCAGAGATTGAAATGAGCACAGATAAAGTTCCTTAAGCCAAATATGGAATAGACAAGAGCTACTCCTTGCTCAACGAAATGGACTCAACACCGCATATTAAACGCCTAAGAATGTACCTGACTCTTAAGTATCTTAAAACCTATGGATTGCTATGTCTCCGAAAGAGAATCAAGCATGTGTACAGGGACATAAACGCAGCAGTGATAGGATTGGAGAGGTTCGGTGAGCAAATGAAGACCCTTTGAAGTCATATTGCATGGTACCCATTCCAAGGGTTTCAACTACCCAGGTTTAAGGTATTCTTCCTTCAGCTAAAACATGCATGTGGAACCTAGAGTATGATCAACCATGTGATCGGGAGACGTGTTCAAATATGTCTCAGTTTTCGTACGCTGGTACTCGGGTGCAACATTCCAGACGCTTCACTAACACTCTCCCGACTTGGAGAGTCAGTCCCTTTAACCTCCTGTTTGGCCCAGTTTGCAATTTCTGCGGAAGATGAACAGGAATAGCGAGAACCAATGAGAGACTAGCTGGAGGTGTCTGGACGGGCAAATTTAACTCTCATTTCCCACCAGGAAGAGGAAAGAACCAAAGGCTCAGCGTGCCGTGCCGGAACCAGATTAGGGCCTGAAGCCATCCTGCGGTGTTGCGGCCAGCTCACAAGAAAACGAGTTGAAGAAAGGAGCTCAGGGGCACTGTAATTCACAAACCTGCAGAGTTATAAATGACAGCTATCGTCCAAAAATATACTGAAGTAAGGCTGCCAAGAGGACTTGAAAGCGGGGCAGAATTGCAGGAAACCGATTTCAGGAGGTAGACTGGAATTGCATTGAAAGCATAGGAAAAGAGGCAGAACGTCCACAATGATGCACTTGGCCAAAAAGGGCGTATGCGTTTTTTCCTGAATATATTCAGGAAAAAACGCATACGCCCTTTTTGGCCAACCAAGCAAGCTTGCAAAGGAAATCTGCACTACAATGAAGTCTCACTTCCCCCCGGTCAAAGGGGCCATCTGAAAAAAGTGTAAAATCCAGAAAGGCAGGACAGGCCATGGAGAACTGGGAGCCTTGTTATGCTGATGGGCGGGATGTAAATTGCCAACAGACACTCGGGAGAAGTGTATGGTGTTTCCTGAAACATCTAAAAAACAAAGCAACAGAGCCTAGGGCACTTCCACTTATGGTCCTATAGCTTAGGGAAATTAAAATCAAAAAGATACAGCCACCCCAATGTTTGGGACGCCTCTGTTTACAAGAACCTCGTTTACCGTACAAGTTCAATATCACAGAAAGTGAAAAATGGATAAAGAACTTGTGGTACTTACGTACAATGCAGTATCACTCAGCAGTGAAATCTATGTCATCAGGCCCGTAGCAGCACAATGAGTGGATTCAGGTACGATGATTCTAACTGAAATAAGTCACACAGAAAAAGAAACATCATACGATATCAGTAATACACGGAATGTAAACTTGGCTACACAGGAACTGAATTACAGAACAGAACAGGGTCTCAAATTTAGAAAACCAACTTATGCTTGTTTAAGGGTAAAGGTGAGTTGGGGTGCTGCATAAAACCAGAGATTGAAATGAGCACAGATAAAGTTCCTTAAGCCAAATATGGAATAGACAAGAGCTACTCCTTGCTCAACGAAATGGACTCAACACCGCATATTAAACGCCTAAGAATGTACCTGACTCTTAAGTATCTTAAAACCTATGGATTGCTATGTCTCCGAAAGAGAATCAAGCATGTGTACAGGGACATAAACGCAGCAGTGATAGGATTGGAGAGGTTCGGTGAGCAAATGAAGACCCTTTGAAGTCATATTGCATGGTACCCATTCCACGGGTTTCAACTACCCAGGTTTAAGGTATTCTTCCTTCAGCTAAAACATGCATGTGGAACCTAGAGTATGATCAACCATGTGATCGGGAGACGTGTTCAAATATGTCTCAGTTTTCGTACCCTGGTACTCGGGTGCAACATTCCAGAGGCTTTACTAACACTCTCCCGACTTGGAGAGTCAGTCCCTTTAACCTCCTGTTTGGCCCAGTTTGCAATTTCTGCGGAAGATGAACAGGAATAGCGAGAACCAATGAGAGACTAGCTGGAGGTGTCTGGACGGGCAAATTTAACTCCCATTTCCCACCAGGAAGAGGAAAGAACCAAAGGCTCAGCGTGCCGTGCCGGAACCAGATTAGGGCCTGAAGCCATCCTGCGGTGTTGCGGCCAGCTCACAAGAAAACGAGTTGAAGAAAGGAGCTCAGGGGCACTGTAATTCACAAACCTGCAGAGTTATAAATGACAACTATCGTCCAAAAATATACTGAAGTAAGGCTGCCAAGAGGACTTGAAAGCGGGGCAGAATTGCAGGAAACCGATTTCAGGAGGTAGACTGGAATTGCATTGAAAGCATAGGAAAAGAGGCAGAACGTCCACAATGATGCACTTGGCCAAAAAGGGCGTATGCGTTTTTTCCTGAATATATTCAGGAAAAAACGCATACGCCCTTTTTGGCCAACCAAGCAAGCTTGCAAAGGAAATCTGCACTACAATGAAGTCTCACTTCCCCCCGGTCAAAAGGGCCATCTGAAAAAAGTGTAAAATCCAGAAAGGCAGGACAGGCCATGGAGAACTGGGAGCCTTGTTATGCTGATGGGCGGGATGTAAATTGCCAACAGACACTCGGGAGAAGTGTATGGTGTTTCCTGAAACATCTAAAAAACAAAGCAACAGAGCCTAGGGCACTTCCACTTATGGTCCTATAGCTTAGGGAAATTAAAATCAAAAAGACACAGCCACCCCAATGTTTGGGACGCCTCTGTTTACAAGAACCTCGTTTACCGTACAAGTTCAATATCACAGAAAGTGAAAAATGGATAAAGAACTTGTGGTACTTACGTACAATGCAGTATCACTCAGCAGTGAAATCTATGTCATCAGGCCCGTAGCAGCACAATGAGTGGATTCAGGTACGATGATTCTAACTGAAATAAGTCACACAGAAAAAGAAACATCATACGATATCAGTAATACACGGAATGTAAACTTGGCTACACAGGAACTGAATTACAGAACAGAACAGGGTCTCAAATTTAGAAAACCAACTTATGCTTGTTTAAGGGTAAAGGTGAGTTGGGGTGCTGCATAAAACCAGAGATTGAAATGAGCACAGATAAAGTTCCTTAAGCCAAATATGGAATAGACAAGAGCTACTCCTTGCTCAACGAAATGGACTCAACACGGCATATTAAACGCCTAAGAATGTACCTGACTCTTAAGTATCTTAAAACCTATGGATTGCTATGTCTCCGAAAGAGAATCAAGCATGTGTACAGGGACATAAACGCAGCAGTGATAGGATTGGAGAGGTTCGGTGAGCAAATGAAGAGCCTTTGAAGTCATATTGCATGGTACCCATTCCACGGGTTTCAACTACCCAGGTTTAAGGTATTCTTCCTTCAGCTAAAACATGCATGTGGAACCTAGAGTATGATCAACCATGTGATCGGGAGACGTGTTCAAATATGTCTCAGTTTTCGTACCCTGGTATAAGGGTGCAACATTCCAGACGCTTTACTAACACTCTCCCGACTTGGAGAGTCAGTCCCTTTAACCTCCTGTTTGGCCCAGTTTGCAATTTCTGCGGAAGATGAACAGGAATAGCGAGAACCAATGAGAGACTAGCTGGAGGTGTCTGGACGGGCAAATTTAACTCCCATTTCCCACCAGGAAGAGGAAAGAACCAAAGGCTCAGCGTGCCATGCCGGAACCAGATTAGGGCCTGAAGCCATCCTGCGGTGTTGCGGCCAGCTCATAAGAAAACGAGTTGAAGAAAGGAGCTCAGGGGCACTGTAATTCACAAACCTGCAGAGTTATAAATGACAACTATCGTCCAAAAATATACTGAAGTAAGGCTGCCAAGAGGACTTGAAAGCGGGGCAGAATTGCAGGAAACCGATTTCAGGAGGTAGACTGGAATTGCATTGAAAGCATAGGAAAAGAGGCAGAACGTCCACAATGATGCACTTGGCCAAAAAGGGCGTATGCGTTTTTTCCTGAATATATTCAGGAAAAAACGCATACGCCCTTTTTGGCCAACCAAGCAAGCTTGCAAAGGAAATCTGCACTACAATGAAGTCTCACTTCCCCCCGGTCAAAAGGGCCATCTGAAAAAAGTGTAAAATCCAGCAAGGCAGGACAGGCCATGGAGAACTGGGAGCCTTGTTATGCTGATGGGCGGGATGTAAATTGCCAACAGACACTCGGGAGAAGTGTATGGTGTTTCCTGAAACATCTAAAAAACAAAGCAACAGAGCCTAGGGCACTTCCACTTATGGTCCTATAGCTTAGGGAAATTAAAATCAAAAAGATACAGCCACCCCAATGTTTGGGACGCCTCTGTTTACAAGAACCTCGTTTACCGTACAAGTTCAATATCACAGAAAGTGAAAAATGGATAAAGAACTTGTGGTACTTACGTACAATGCAGTATCACTCAGCAGTGAAATCTATGTCATCAGGCCCGTAGCAGCACAATGAGTGGATTCAGGTACGATGATTCTAACTGAAATAAGTCACACAGAAAAAGAAACATCATACGATATCAGTAATACACGGAATGTAAACTTGGCTACACAGGAACTGAATTACAGAACAGAACAGGGTCTCAAATTTAGAAAACCAACTTATGCTTGTTTAAGGGTAAAGGTGAGTTGGGGTGCTGCACAAAACCAGAGATTGAAATGAGCACAGATAAAGTTCCTTAAGCCAAATATGGAATAGACAAGAGCTACTCCTTGCTCAACGAAATGGACTCAACACCGCATATTAAACGCCTAAGAATGTACCTGACTCTTAAGTATCTTAAAACCTATGGATTGCTATGTCTCCGAAAGAGAATCAAGCATGTGTACAGGGACATAAACGCAGCAGTGATAGGATTGGAGAGGTTCGGTGAGCAAATGAAGACCCTTTGAAGTCATATTGCATGGTACCCATTCCACGGGTTTCAACTACCCAGGTTTAAGGTATTCTTCCTTCAGCTAAAACATGCATGTGGAACCTAGAGTATGATCAACCATGTGATCGGGAGACGTGTTCAAATATGTCTCAGTTTTCGTACCCTGGTACAAGGGTGCAACATTCCAGACGCTTTACTAACACTCTCCCGACTTGGAGAGTCAGTCCCTTTAACCTCCTGTTTGGCCCAGTTTGCAATTTCTGCGGAAGATGAACAGGAATAGCGAGAACCAATGAGAGACTAGCTGGAGGTGTCTGGACGGGCAAATTTAACTCTCATTTCCCACCAGGAAGAGGAAAGAACCAAAGGCTCAGCGTGCCGTGCCGGAACCAGATTAGGGCCTGAAGCCATCCTGCGGTGTTGCGGCCAGCTCACAAGAAAACGAGTTGAAGAAAGGAGCTCAGGGGCACTGTAATTCACAAACCTGCAGAGTAATAAATGACAACTATCGTCCAAAAATATACTGAAGTAAGGCTGCCAAGAGGACTTGAAAGCGGGGCAGAATTGCAGGAAACCGATTTCAGGAGGTAGACTGGAATTGCATTGAAAGCATAGGAAAAGAGGCAGAACGTCCACAATGATGCACTTGGCCAAAAAGGGCGTATGCGTTTTTTCCTGAATATATTCAGGAAAAAACGCATACGCCCTTTTTGGCCAACCAAGCAAGCTTGCAAAGGAAATCTGCACTACAATGAAGTCTCACTTCCCCCCGGTCAAAAGGGCCATCTGAGAAAAGTGTAAAATCCAGAAAGGCAGGACAGGCCATGGAGAACTGGGAGCCTTGTTATGCTGATGGGCGGGATGTAAATTGCCAACAGACACTCGGGAGAAGTGTATGGTGTTTCCTGAAACATCTAAAAAACAAAGCAACAGAGCCTAGGGCACTTCCACTTATGGTCCTATAGCTTAGGGAAATTAAAATCAAAAAGATACAGCCACCCCAATGTTTGGGACGCCTCTGTTTACAAGAACCTCGTTTACCGTACAAGTTCAATATCACAGAAAGTGAAAAATGGATAAAGAACTTGTGGTACTTACGTACAATGCAGTATCACTCAGCAGTGAAATCTATGTCATCAGGCCCGTAGCAGCACAATGAGTGGATTCAGGTACGATGATTCTAACTGAAATAAGTCACACAGAAAAAGAAACATCATAAGATATCAGTAATACACGGAATGTAAACTTGGCTACACAGGAACTGAATTACAGAACAGAACAGGGTCTCAAATTTAGAAAACCAACTTATGCTTGTTTAAGGGTAAAGGTGAGTTGGGGTGCTGCATAAAACCAGAGATTGAAATGAGCACAGATAAAGTTCCTTAAGCCAAATATGGAATAGACAAGAGCTACTCCTTGCTCAACGAAATGGACTCAACACCGCATATTAAACGCCTAAGAATGTACCTGACTCTTAAGTATCTTAAAACCTATGGATTGCTATGTCTCCGAAAGAGAATCAAGCATGTGTACAGGGACATAAACGCAGCAGTGATAGGATTGGAGAGGTTCGGTGAGCAAATGAAGACCCTTTGAAGTCATATTGCATGGTACCCATTCCAAGGGTTTCAACTACCCAGGTTTAAGGTATTCTTCCTTCAGCTAAAACATGCATGTGGAACCTAGAGTATGATCAACCATGTGATCGGGAGACGTGTTCAAATATGTCTCAGTTTTCGTACGCTGGTACTCGGGTGCAACATTCCAGACGCTTCACTAACACTCTCCCGACTTGGAGAGTCAGTCCCTTTAACCTCCTGTTTGGCCCAGTTTGCAATTTCTGCGGAAGATGAACAGGAATAGCGAGAACCAATGAGAGACTAGCTGGAGGTGTCTGGACGGGCAAATTTAACTCTCATTTCCCACCAGGAAGAGGAAAGAACCAAAGGCTCAGTGTGCCGTGCCGGAACCAGATTAGGGCCTGAAGCCATCCTGCGGTGTTGCGGCCAGCTCACAAGAAAACGAGTTGAAGAAAGGAGCTCAGGGGCACTGTAATTCACAAACCTGCAGAGTTATAAATGACAGCTATCGTCCAAAAATATACTGAAGTAAGGCTGCCAAGAGGACTTGAAAGCGGGGCAGAATTGCAGGAAACCGATTTCAGGAGGTAGACTGGAATTGCATTGAAAGCATAGGAAAAGAGGCAGAACGTCCACAATGATGCACTTGGCCAAAAAGGGCGTATGCGTTTTTTCCTGAATATATTCAGGAAAAAACGCATACGCCCTTTTTGGCCAACCAAGCAAGCTTGCAAAGGAAATCTGCACTACAATGAAGTCTCACTTCCCCCCGGTCAAAAGGGCAATCTGAACAAAGTGTAAAATCCAGCAAGGCAGGACAGGCCATGGAGAACTGGGAGCCTTGTTATGCTGATGGGCGGGATGTAAATTGCCAACAGACACTCGGGAGAAGTGTATGGTGTTTCCTGAAACATCTAAAAAACAAAGCAACAGAGCCTAGGGCACTTCCACTTATGGTCCTATAGCTTAGGGAAATTAAAATCAAAAAGATACAGCCACCCCAATGTTTGGGACGCCTCTGTTTACAAGAACCTCGTTTACCGTACAAGTTCAATATCACAGAAAGTGAAAAATGGATAAAGAACTTGTGGTACTTACGTACAATGCAGTATCACTCAGCAGTGAAATCTATGTCATCAGGCCCGTAGCAGCACAATGAGTGGATTCAGGTACGATGATTCTAACTGAAATAAGTCACACAGAAAAAGAAACATCATACGATATCAGTAATACACGGAATGTAAACTTGGCTACACAGGAACTGAATTACAGAACAGAACAGGGTCTCAAATTTAGAAAACCAACTTATGCTTGTTTAACGGTAAAGGTGAGTTGGGGTGCTGCATAAAACCAGAGATTGAAATGAGCACAGATAAAGTTCCTTAAGCCAAATATGGAATAGACAAGAGCTACTCCTTGCTCAACGAAATGGACTCAACACCGCATATTAAACGCCTAAGAATGTACCTGACTCTTAAGTATCTTAAAACCTATGGATTGCTATGTCTCCGAAAGAGAATCAAGCATGTGTACAGGGACATAAACGCAGCAGTGATAGGATTGGAGAGGTTCGGTGAGCAAATGAAGACCCTTTGAAGTCATATTGCATGGTACCCATTCCACGGGTTTCAACTACCCAGGTTTAAGGTATTCTTCCTTCAGCTAAAACATGCATGTGGAACCTAGAGTATGATCAACCATGTGATCGGGAGACGTGTTCAAATATGTCTCAGTTTTCGTACCCTGGTACTCGGGTGCAACATTCCAGAGGCTTTACTAACACTCTCCCGACTTGGAGAGTCAGTCCCTTTAACCTCCTGTTTGGCCCAGTTTGCAATTTCTGCGGAAGATGAACAGGAATAGCGAGAACCAATGAGAGACTAGCTGGAGGTGTCTGGACGGGCAAATTTAACTCCCATTTCCCACCAGGAAGAGGAAAGAACCAAAGGCTCAGCGTGCCGTGCCGGAACCAGATTAGGGCCTGAAGCCATCCTGCGGTGTTGCGGCCAGCTCACAAGAAAACGAGTTGAAGAAAGGAGCTCAGGGGCACTGTAATTCACAAACCTGCAGAGTTATAAATGACAACTATCGTCCAAAAATATACTGAAGTAAGGCTGCCAAGAGGACTTGAAAGCGGGGCAGAATTGCAGGAAACCGATTTCAGGAGGTAGACTGGAATTGCATTGAAAGCATAGGAAAAGAGGCAGAACGTCCACAATGATGCACTTGGCCAAAAAGGGCGTATGCGTTTTTTCCTGAATATATTCAGGAAAAAACGCATACACCCTTTTTGGCCAACCAAGCAAGCTTGCAAAGGAAATCTGCACTACAATGAAGTCTCACTTCCCCCCGGTCAAAAGGGCCATCTGAAAAAAGTGTAAAATCCAGAAAGGCAGGACAGGCCATGGAGAACTGGGAGCCTTGTTATGCTGATGGGCGGGATGTAAATTGCCAACAGACACTCGGGAGAAGTGTATGGTGTTTCCTGAAACATCTAAAAAACAAAGCAACCTAGGGCACTTCCACTTATGGTCCTATAGCTTAGGGAAATTAAAATCAAAAAGATACAGCCACCCCAATGTTTGGGACGCCTCTGTTTACAAGAACCTCGTTTACCGTACAAGTTCAATATCACAGAAAGTGAAAAATGGATAAAGAACTTGTGGTACTTACGTACAATGCAGTATCACTCAGCAGTGAAATCTATGTCATCAGGCCCGTAGCAGCACAATGAGTGGATTCAGGTACGATGATTCTAACTGAAATAAGTCACACAGAAAAAGAAACATCATACGATATCAGTAATACACGGAATGTAAACTTGGCTACACAGGAACTGAATTACAGAACAGAACAGGGTCTCAAATTTAGAAAACCAACTTATGCTTGTTTAAGGGTAAAGGTGAGTTGGGGTGCTGCACAAAACCAGAGATTGAAATGAGCACAGATAAAGTTCCTTAAGCCAAATATGGAATAGACAAGAGCTACTCCTTGCTCAACGAAATGGACTCAACACCGCATATTAAACGCCTAAGAATGTACCTGACTCTTAAGTATCTTAAAACCTATGGATTGCTATGTCTCCGAAAGAGAATCAAGCATGTGTACAGGGACATAAACGCAGCAGTGATAGGATTGGAGAGGTTCGGTGAGCAAATGAAGACCCTTTCAAGTCATATTGCATGGTACCCATTCCACGGGTTTCAACTACCCAGGTTTAAGGTATTCTTCCTTCAGCTAAAACATGCATGTGGAACCTAGAGTATGATCAACCATGTGATCGGGAGACGTGTTCAAATATGTCTCAGTTTTCGTACCCTGGTACAAGGGTGCAACATTCCAGACGCTTTACTAACACTCTCCCGACTTGGAGAGTCAGTCCCTTTAACCTCCTGTTTGGCCCAGTTTGCAATTTCTGCGGAAGATGAACAGGAATAGCGAGAACCAATGAGAGACTAGCCGGAGGTGTCTGGACGGGCAAATTTAACTCTCATTTCCCACCAGGAAGAGGAAAGAACCAAAGGCTCAGCGTGCCGTGCCGGAACCAGATTAGGGCCTGAAGCCATCCTGCGGTGTTGCGGCCAGCTCACAAGAAAACGAGTTGAAGAAAGGAGCTCAGGGGCACTGTAATTCACAAACCTGCAGAGTTATAAATGACAACTATCGTCCAAAAATATACTGAAGTAAGGCTGCCAAGAGGACTTGAAAGCGGGGCAGAATTGCAGGAAACCGATTTCAGGAGGTAGACTGGAATTGCATTGAAAGCATAGGAAAAGAGGCAGAACGTCCACAATGATGCACTTGGCCAAAAAGGGCGTATGCGTTTTTTCCTGAATATATTCAGGAAAAAACGCATACGCCCTTTTTGGCCAACCAAGCAAGCTTGCAAAGGAAATCTGCACTACAATGAAGTCTCACTTCCCCCCGGTCAAAAGGGCCATCTGAGAAAAGTGTAAAATCCAGAAAGGCAGGACAGGCCATGGAGAACTGGGAGCCTTGTTATGCTGATGGGCGGGATGTAAATTGCCAACAGACACTCGGGAGAAGTGTATGGTGTTTCCTGAAACATCTAAAAAACAAAGCAACAGAGCCTAGGGCACTTCCACTTATGGTCCTATAGCTTAGGGAAATTAAAATCAAAAAGATACAGCCACCCCAATGTTTGGGACGCCTCTGTTTACAAGAACCTCGTTTACCGTACAAGTTCAATATCACAGAAAGTGAAAAATGGATAAAGAACTTGTGGTACTTACGTACAATGCAGTATCACTCAGCAGTGAAATCTATGTCATCAGGCCCGTAGCAGCACAATGAGTGGATTCAGGTACGATGATTCTAACTGAAATAAGTCACACAGAAAAAGAAACATCATAAGATATCAGTAATACACGGAATGTAAACTTGGCTACACAGGAACTGAATTACAGAACAGAACAGGGTCTCAAATTTAGAAAACCAACTTATGCTTGTTTAAGGGTAAAGGTGAGTTGGGGTGCTGCATAAAACCAGAGATTGAAATGAGCACAGATAAAGTTCCTTAAGCCAAATATGGAATAGACAAGAGCTACTCCTTGCTCAACGAAATGGACTCAACACCGCATATTAAACGCCTAAGAATGTACCTGACTCTTAAGTATCTTAAAACCTATGGATTGCTATGTCTCCGAAAGAGAATCAAGCATGTGTACAGGGACATAAACGCAGCAGTGATAGGATTGGAGAGGTTCGGTGAGCAAATGAAGACCCTTTGAAGTCATATTGCATGGTACCCATTCCACGGGTTTCAACTACCCAGGTTTAAGGTATTCTTCCTTCAGCTAAAACATGCATGTGGAACCTAGAGTATGATCAACCATGTGATCGGGAGACGTGTTCAAATATGTCTCAGTTTTCGTACCCTGGTACAAGGGTGCAACATTCCAGACGCTTTACTAACACTCTCCCGACTTGGAGAGTCAGTCCCTTTAACCTCCTGTTTGGCCCAGTTTGCAATTTCTGCGGAAGATGAACAGGAATAGCGAGAACCAATGAGAGACTAGCTGGAGGTGTCTGGACGGGCAAATTTAACTCTCATTTCCCACCAGGAAGGGGAAAGAACCAAAGGCTCAGCGTGCCGTGCCGGAACCAGATTAGGGCCTGAAGCCATCCTGCGGTGTTGCGGCCAGCTCACAAGAAAACGAGTTGAAGAAAGGAGCTCAGGGGCACTGTAATTCACAAACCTGCAGAGTAATAAATGACAACTATCGTCCAAAAATATACTGAAGTAAGGCTGCCAAGAGGACTTGAAAGCGGGGCAGAATTGCAGGAAACCGATTTCAGGAGGTAGACTGGAATTGCATTGAAAGCATAGGAAAAGAGGCAGAACGTCCACAATGATGCACTTGGCCAAAAAGGGCGTATGCGTTTTTTCCTGAATATATTCAGGAAAAAACGCATACGCCCTTTTTGGCCAACCAAGCAAGCTTGCAAAGGAAATCTGCACTACAATGAAGTCTCACTTCCCCCCGGTCAAAAGGGCCATCTGAGAAAAGTGTAAAATCCAGAAAGGCAGGACAGGCCAAGGAGAACTGGGAGCCTTGTTATGCTGATGGGCGGGATGTAAATTGCCAACAGACACTCGGGAGAAGTGTATGGTGTTTCCTGAAACATCTAAAAAACAAAGCAACCTAGGGCACTTCCACTTATGGTCCTATAGCTTAGGGAAATTAAAATCAAAAAGATACAGCCACCCCAATGTTTGGGACGCCTCTGTTTACAAGAACCTCGTTTACCGTACAAGTTCAATATCACAGAAAGTGAAAAATGGATAAAGAACTTGTGGTACTTACGTACAATGCAGTATCACTCAGCAGTGAAATCTATGTCATCAGGCCCGTAGCAGCACAATGAGTGGATTCAGGTACGATGATTCTAACTGAAATAAGTCACACAGAAAAAGAAACATCATACGATATCAGTAATACACGGAATGTAAACTTGGCTACACAGGAACTGAATTACAGAACAGAACAGGGTCTCAAATTTAGAAAACCAACTTATGCTTGTTTAAGGGTAAAGGTGAGTTGGGGTGCTGCACAAAACCAGAGATTGAAATGAGCACAGATAAAGTTCCTTAAGCCAAATATGGAATAGACAAGAGCTACTCCTTGCTCAATGAAATGGACTCAACACCGCATATTAAACGCCTAAGAATGTACCTGACTCTTAAGTATCTTAAAACCTATGGATTGCTATGTCTCCGAAAGAGAATCAAGCATGTGTACAGGGACATAAACGCAGCAGTGATAGGATTGGAGAGGTTCGGTGAGCAAATGAAGAGCCTTTGAAGTCATATTGCATGGTACCCATTCCACGGGTTTCAACTACCCAGGTTTAAGGTATTCTTCCTTCAGCTAAAACATGCATGTGGAACCTAGAGTATGATCAACCATGTGATCGGGAGACGTGTTCAAATATGTCTCAGTTTTCGTACCCTGGTACTCGGGTGCAACATTCCAGACGCTTTACTAACACTCTCCCGACTTGGAGAGTCAGTCCCTTTAACCTCCTGTTTGGCCCAGTTTGCAATTTCTGCGGAAGATGAACAGGAATAGCGAGAACCAATGAGAGACTAGCTGGAGGTGTCTGGACGGGCAAATTTAACTCTCATTTCCCACCAGGAAGAGGAAATAACCAAAGGCTCAGCGTGCCGTGCCGGAACCAGATTAGGGCCTGAAGCCATCCTGCGGTGTTGCGGCCAGCTCACAAGAAAACGAGTTGAAGAAAGGAGCTCAGGGGCACTGTAATTCACAAACCTGCAGAGATATAAATGACAACTATCGTCCAAAAATATACTGAAGTAAGGCTGCCAAGAGGACTTGAAAGCGGAGCAGAATTGCAGGAAACCGATTTCAGGAGGTAGACTGGAATTGCATTGAAAGCATAGGAAAAGAGGCAGAACGTCCACAATGATGCACTTGGCCAAAAAGGGCGTATGCGTTTTTTCCTGAATATATTCAGGAAAAAACGCATACGCCCTTTTTGGCCAACCAAGCAAGCTTGCAAAGGAAATCTGCACTACAATGAAGTCTCACTTCCCCCCGGTCAAAAGGGCCATCTGAGAAAAGTGTAAAATCCAGAAAGGCAGGACAGGCCATGGAGAACTGGGAGCCTTGTTATGCTGATGGGCGGGATGTAAATTGCCAACAGACACTCGGGAGAAGTGTATGGTGTTTCCTGAAACATCTAAAAAACAAAGCAACAGAGCCTAGGGCACTTCCACTTATGGTCCTATAGCTTAGGGAAATTAAAATCAAAAAGATACAGCCACCCCAATGTTTGGGACGCCTCTGTTTACAAGAACCTCGTTTACCGTACAAGTTCAATATCACAGAAAGTGAAAAATGGATAAAGAACTTGTGGTACTTACGTACAATGCAGTATCACTCAGCAGTGAAATCTATGTCATCAGGCCCGTAGCAGCACAATGAGTGGATTCAGGTACGATGATTCTAACTGAAATAAGTCACACAGAAAAAGAAACATCATAAGATATCAGTAATACACGGAATGTAAACTTGGCTACACAGGAACTGAATTACAGAACAGAACAGGGTCTCAAATTTAGAAAACCAACTTATGCTTGTTTAAGGGTAAAGGTGAGTTGGGGTGCTGCATAAAACCAGAGATTGAAATGAGCACAGATAAAGTTCCTTAAGCCAAATATGGAATAGACAAGAGCTACTCCTTGCTCAACGAAATGGACTCAACACCGCATATTAAACGCCTAAGAATGTACCTGACTCTTAAGTATCTTAAAACCTATGGATTGCTATGTCTCCGAAAGAGAATCAAGCATGTGTACAGGGACATAAACGCAGCAGTGATAGGATTGGAGAGGTTCGGTGAGCAAATGAAGACCCTTTGAAGTCATATTGCATGGTACCCATTCCACGGGTTTCAACTACCCAGGTTTAAGGTATTCTTCCTTCAGCTAAAACATGCATGTGGAACCTAGAGTATGATCAACCATGTGATCGGGAGACGTGTTCAAATATGTCTCAGTTTTCGTACCCTGGTACTCGGGTGCAACATTCCAGACGCTTTACTAACACTCTCCCGACTTGGAGAGTCAGTCCCTTTAACCTCCTGTTTGGTCCAGTTTGCAATTTCTGCGGAAGATGAACAGGAATAGCGAGAACCAATGAGAGACTAGCTGGAGGTGTCTGGACGGGCAAATTTAACTCTCATTTCCCACCAGGAAGAGGAAATAACCAAAGGCTCAGCGTGCCGTGCCGGAACCAGATTAGGGCCTGAAGCCATCCTGCGGTGTTGCGGCCAGCTCACAAGAAAACGAGTTGAAGAAAGGAGCTCAGGGGCACTGTAATTCACAAACCTGCAGAGTTATAAATGACAGCTATCGTCCAAAAATATACTGAAGTAAGGCTGCCAAGAGGACTTGAAAGCGGGGCAGAATTGCAGGAAACCGATTTCAGGAGGTAGACTGGAATTGCATTGAAAGCATAGGAAAAGAGGCAGAACGTCCACAATGATGCACTTGGCCAAAAAGGGCGTATGCGTTTTTTCCTGAATATATTCAGGAAAAAACGCATACGCCCTTTTTGGCCAACCAAGCAAGCTTGCAAAGGAAATCTGCACTACAATGAAGTCTCACTTCCCCCCGGTCAAAAGGGCCATCTGAGAAAAGTGTAAAATCCAGAAAGGCAGGACAGGCCATGGAGAACTGGGAGCCTTGTTATGCCGATGGGCGGGATGTAAATTGCCAACAGACACTCGGGAGAAGTGTATGGTGTTTCCTGAAACATCTAAAAAACAAAGCAACAGAGCCTAGGGCACTTCCACTTATGGTCCTATAGCTTAGGGAAATTAAAATCAAAAAGATACAGCCACCCCAATGTTTGGGACGCCTCTGTTTACAAGAACCTCGTTTACCGTACAAGTTCAATATCACAGAAAGTGAAAAATGGATAAAGAACTTGTGGTACTTACGTACAATGCAGTATCACTCAGCAGTGAAATCTATGTCATCAGGCCCGTAGCAGCACAATGAGTGGATTCAGGTACGATGATTCTAACTGAAATAAGTCACACAGAAAAAGAAACATCATACGATATCAGTAATACACGGAATGTAAACTTGGCTACACAGGAACTGAATTACAGAACAGAACAGGGTCTCAAATTTAGAAAACCAACTTATGCTTGTTTAAGGGTAAAGGTGAGTTGGGGTGCTGCATAAAACCAGAGATTGAAATGAGCACAGATAAAGTTCCTTAAGCCAAATATGGAATAGACAAGAGCTACTCCTTGCTCAACGAAATGGACTCAACACCGCATATTAAACGCCTAAGAATGTACCTGACTCTTAAGTATCTTAAAACCTATGGATTGCTATGTCTCCGAAAGAGAATCAAGCATGTGTACAGGGACATAAACGCAGCAGTGATAGGATTGGAGAGGTTCGGTGAGCAAATGAAGACCCTTTGAAGTCATATTGCATGGTACCCATTCCACGGGTTTCAACTACCCAGGTTTAAGGTATTCTTCCTTCAGCTAAAACATGCATGTGGAACCTAGAGTATGATCAACCATGTGATCGGGAGACGTGTTCAAATATGTCTCAGTTTTCGTACCCTGGTACTCGGGTGCAACATTCCAGAGGCTTTACTAACACTCTCCCGACTTGGAGAGTCAGTCCCTTTAACCTCCTGTTTGGCCCAGTTTGCAATTTCTGCGGAAGATGAACAGGAATAGCGAGAACCAATGAGAGACTAGCTGGAGGTGTCTGGACGGGCAAATTTAACTCCCATTTCCCACCAGGAAGAGGAAAGAACCAAAGGCTCAGCGTGCCGTGCCGGAACCAGATTAGGGCCTGAAGCCATCCTGCGGTGTTGCGGCCAGCTCACAAGAAAACGAGTTGAAGAAAGGAGCTCAGGGGCACTGTAATTCACAAACCTGCAGAGTTATAAATGACAACTATCGTCCAAAAATATACTGAAGTAAGGCTGCCAAGAGGACTTGAAAGCGGGGCAGAATTGCAGGAAACCGATTTCAGGAGGTAGACTGGAATTGCATTGAAAGCATAGGAAAAGAGGCAGAACGTCCACAATGATGCACTTGGCCAAAAAGGGCGTATGCGTTTTTTCCTGAATATATTCAGGAAAAAACGCATACACCCTTTTTGGCCAACCAAGCAAGCTTGCAAAGGAAATCTGCACTACAATGAAGTCTCACTTCCCCCCGGTCAAAAGGGCCATCTGAAAAAAGTGTAAAATCCAGAAAGGCAGGACAGGCCATGGAGAACTGGGAGCCTTGTTATGCTGATGGGCGGGATGTAAATTGCCAACAGACACTCGGGAGAAGTGTATGGTGTTTCCTGAAACATCTAAAAAACAAAGCAACCTAGGGCACTTCCACTTATGGTCCTATAGCTTAGGGAAATTAAAATCAAAAAGATACAGCCACCCCAATGTTTGGGACGCCTCTGTTTACAAGAACCTCGTTTACCGTACAAGTTCAATATCACAGAAAGTGAAAAATGGATAAAGAACTTGTGGTACTTACGTACAATGCAGTATCACTCAGCAGTGAAATCTATGTCATCAGGCCCGTAGCAGCACAATGAGTGGATTCAGGTACGATGATTCTAACTGAAATAAGTCACACAGAAAAAGAAACATCATACGATATCAGTAATACACGGAATGTAAACTTGGCTACACAGGAACTGAATTACAGAACAGAACAGGGTCTCAAATTTAGAAAACCAACTTATGCTTGTTTAAGGGTAAAGGTGAGTTGGGGTGCTGCACAAAACCAGAGATTGAAATGAGCACAGATAAAGTTCCTTAAGCCAAATATGGAATAGACAAGAGCTACTCCTTGCTCAACGAAATGGACTCAACACCGCATATTAAACGCCTAAGAATGTACCTGACTCTTAAGTATCTTAAAACCTATGGATTGCTATGTCTCCGAAAGAGAATCAAGCATGTGTACAGGGACATAAACGCAGCAGTGATAGGATTGGAGAGGTTCGGTGAGCAAATGAAGACCCTTTCAAGTCATATTGCATGGTACCCATTCCACGGGTTTCAACTACCCAGGTTTAAGGTATTCTTCCTTCAGCTAAAACATGCATGTGGAACCTAGAGTATGATCAACCATGTGATCGGGAGACGTGTTCAAATATGTCTCAGTTTTCGTACCCTGGTACAAGGGTGCAACATTCCAGACGCTTTACTAACACTCTCCCGACTTGGAGAGTCAGTCCCTTTAACCTCCTGTTTGGCCCAGTTTGCAATTTCTGCGGAAGATGAACAGGAATAGCGAGAACCAATGAGAGACTAGCCGGAGGTGTCTGGACGGGCAAATTTAACTCTCATTTCCCACCAGGAAGAGGAAAGAACCAAAGGCTCAGCGTGCCGTGCCGGAACCAGATTAGGGCCTGAAGCCATCCTGCGGTGTTGCGGCCAGCTCACAAGAAAACGAGTTGAAGAAAGGAGCTCAGGGGCACTGTAATTCACAAACCTGCAGAGTTATAAATGACAACTATCGTCCAAAAATATACTGAAGTAAGGCTGCCAAGAGGACTTGAAAGCGGGGCAGAATTGCAGGAAACCGATTTCAGGAGGTAGACTGGAATTGCATTGAAAGCATAGGAAAAGAGGCAGAACGTCCACAATGATGCACTTGGCCAAAAAGGGCGTATGCGTTTTTTCCTGAATATATTCAGGAAAAAACGCATACGCCCTTTTTGGCCAACCAAGCAAGCTTGCAAAGGAAATCTGCACTACAATGAAGTCTCACTTCCCCCCGGTCAAAAGGGCCATCTGAGAAAAGTGTAAAATCCAGAAAGGCAGGACAGGCCATGGAGAACTGGGAGCCTTGTTATGCTGATGGGCGGGATGTAAATTGCCAACAGACACTCGGGAGAAGTGTATGGTGTTTCCTGAAACATCTAAAAAACAAAGCAACAGAGCCTAGGGCACTTCCACTTATGGTCCTATAGCTTAGGGAAATTAAAATCAAAAAGATACAGCCACCCCAATGTTTGGGACGCCTCTGTTTACAAGAACCTCGTTTACCGTACAAGTTCAATATCACAGAAAGTGAAAAATGGATAAAGAACTTGTGGTACTTACGTACAATGCAGTATCACTCAGCAGTGAAATCTATGTCATCAGGCCCGTAGCAGCACAATGAGTGGATTCAGGTACGATGATTCTAACTGAAATAAGTCACACAGAAAAAGAAACATCATAAGATATCAGTAATACACGGAATGTAAACTTGGCTACACAGGAACTGAATTACAGAACAGAACAGGGTCTCAAATTTAGAAAACCAACTTATGCTTGTTTAAGGGTAAAGGTGAGTTGGGGTGCTGCATAAAACCAGAGATTGAAATGAGCACAGATAAAGTTCCTTAAGCCAAATATGGAATAGACAAGAGCTACTCCTTGCTCAACGAAATGGACTCAACACCGCATATTAAACGCCTAAGAATGTACCTGACTCTTAAGTATCTTAAAACCTATGGATTGCTATGTCTCCGAAAGAGAATCAAGCATGTGTACAGGGACATAAACGCAGCAGTGATAGGATTGGAGAGGTTCGGTGAGCAAATGAAGACCCTTTGAAGTCATATTGCATGGTACCCATTCCACGGGTTTCAACTACCCAGGTTTAAGGTATTCTTCCTTCAGCTAAAACATGCATGTGGAACCTAGAGTATGATCAACCATGTGATCGGGAGACGTGTTCAAATATGTCTCAGTTTTCGTACCCTGGTACAAGGGTGCAACATTCCAGACGCTTTACTAACACTCTCCCGACTTGGAGAGTCAGTCCCTTTAACCTCCTGTTTGGCCCAGTTTGCAATTTCTGCGGAAGATGAACAGGAATAGCGAGAACCAATGAGAGACTAGCTGGAGGTGTCTGGACGGGCAAATTTAACTCTCATTTCCCACCAGGAAGGGGAAAGAACCAAAGGCTCAGCGTGCCGTGCCGGAACCAGATTAGGGCCTGAAGCCATCCTGCGGTGTTGCGGCCAGCTCACAAGAAAACGAGTTGAAGAAAGGAGCTCAGGGGCACTGTAATTCACAAACCTGCAGAGTAATAAATGACAACTATCGTCCAAAAATATACTGAAGTAAGGCTGCCAAGAGGACTTGAAAGCGGGGCAGAATTGCAGGAAACCGATTTCAGGAGGTAGACTGGAATTGCATTGAAAGCATAGGAAAAGAGGCAGAACGTCCACAATGATGCACTTGGCCAAAAAGGGCGTATGCGTTTTTTCCTGAATATATTCAGGAAAAAACGCATACGCCCTTTTTGGCCAACCAAGCAAGCTTGCAAAGGAAATCTGCACTACAATGAAGTCTCACTTCCCCCCGGTCAAAAGGGCCATCTGAAAAAAGTGTAAAATCCAGAAAGGCAGGACAGGCCAAGGAGAACTGGGAGCCTTGTTATGCTGATGGGCGGGATGTAAATTGCCAACAGACACTCGGGAGAAGTGTATGGTGTTTCCTGAAACATCTAAAAAACAAAGCAACCTAGGGCACTTCCACTTATGGTCCTATAGCTTAGGGAAATTAAAATCAAAAAGATACAGCCACCCCAATGTTTGGGACGCCTCTGTTTACAAGAACCTCGTTTACCGTACAAGTTCAATATCACAGAAAGTGAAAAATGGATAAAGAACTTGTGGTACTTACGTACAATGCAGTATCACTCAGCAGTGAAATCTATGTCATCAGGCCCGTAGCAGCACAATGAGTGGATTCAGGTACGATGATTCTAACTGAAATAAGTCACACAGAAAAAGAAACATCATACGATATCAGTAATACACGGAATGTAAACTTGGCTACACAGGAACTGAATTACAGAACAGAACAGGGTCTCAAATTTAGAAAACCAACTTATGCTTGTTTAAGGGTAAAGGTGAGTTGGGGTGCTGCACAAAACCAGAGATTGAAATGAGCACAGATAAAGTTCCTTAAGCCAAATATGGAATAGACAAGAGCTACTCCTTGCTCAATGAAATGGACTCAACACCGCATATTAAACGCCTAAGAATGTACCTGACTCTTAAGTATCTTAAAACCTATGGATTGCTATGTCTCCGAAAGAGAATCAAGCATGTGTACAGGGACATAAACGCAGCAGTGATAGGATTGGAGAGGTTCGGTGAGCAAATGAAGAGCCTTTGAAGTCATATTGCATGGTACCCATTCCACGGGTTTCAACTACCCAGGTTTAAGGTATTCTTCCTTCAGCTAAAACATGCATGTGGAACCTAGAGTATGATCAACCATGTGATCGGGAGACGTGTTCAAATATGTCTCAGTTTTCGTACCCTGGTACTCGGGTGCAACATTCCAGACGCTTTACTAACACTCTCCCGACTTGGAGAGTCAGTCCCTTTAACCTCCTGTTTGGCCCAGTTTGCAATTTCTGCGGAAGATGAACAGGAATAGCGAGAACCAATGAGAGACTAGCTGGAGGTGTCTGGACGGGCAAATTTAACTCTCATTTCCCACCAGGAAGAGGAAATAACCAAAGGCTCAGCGTGCCGTGCCGGAACCAGATTAGGGCCTGAAGCCATCCTGCGGTGTTGCGGCCAGCTCACAAGAAAACGAGTTGAAGAAAGGAGCTCAGGGGCACTGTAATTCACAAACCTGCAGAGATATAAATGACAACTATCGTCCAAAAATATACTGAAGTAAGGCTGCCAAGAGGACTTGAAAGCGGAGCAGAATTGCAGGAAACCGATTTCAGGAGGTAGACTGGAATTGCATTGAAAGCATAGGAAAAGAGGCAGAACGTCCACAATGATGCACTTGGCCAAAAAGGGCGTATGCGTTTTTTCCTGAATATATTCAGGAAAAAACGCATACGCCCTTTTTGGCCAACCAAGCAAGCTTGCAAAGGAAATCTGCACTACAATGAAGTCTCACTTCCCCCCGGTCAAAAGGGCCATCTGAGAAAAGTGTAAAATCCAGAAAGGCAGGACAGGCCATGGAGAACTGGGAGCCTTGTTATGCTGATGGGCGGGATGTAAATTGCCAACAGACACTCGGGAGAAGTGTATGGTGTTTCCTGAAACATCTAAAAAACAAAGCAACAGAGCCTAGGGCACTTCCACTTATGGTCCTATAGCTTAGGGAAATTAAAATCAAAAAGATACAGCCACCCCAATGTTTGGGACGCCTCTGTTTACAAGAACCTCGTTTACCGTACAAGTTCAATATCACAGAAAGTGAAAAATGGATAAAGAACTTGTGGTACTTACGTACAATGCAGTATCACTCAGCAGTGAAATCTATGTCATCAGGCCCGTAGCAGCACAATGAGTGGATTCAGGTACGATGATTCTAACTGAAATAAGTCACACAGAAAAAGAAACATCATAAGATATCAGTAATACACGGAATGTAAACTTGGCTACACAGGAACTGAATTACAGAACAGAACAGGGTCTCAAATTTAGAAAACCAACTTATGCTTGTTTAAGGGTAAAGGTGAGTTGGGGTGCTGCATAAAACCAGAGATTGAAATGAGCACAGATAAAGTTCCTTAAGCCAAATATGGAATAGACAAGAGCTACTCCTTGCTCAACGAAATGGACTCAACACCGCATATTAAACGCCTAAGAATGTACCTGACTCTTAAGTATCTTAAAACCTATGGATTGCTATGTCTCCGAAAGAGAATCAAGCATGTGTACAGGGACATAAACGCAGCAGTGATAGGATTGGAGAGGTTCGGTGAGCAAATGAAGACCCTTTGAAGTCATATTGCATGGTACCCATTCCACGGGTTTCAACTACCCAGGTTTAAGGTATTCTTCCTTCAGCTAAAACATGCATGTGGAACCTAGAGTATGATCAACCATGTGATCGGGAGACGTGTTCAAATATGTCTCAGTTTTCGTACCCTGGTACTCGGGTGCAACATTCCAGACACTTTACTAACACTCTCCCGACTTGGAGAGTCAGTCCCTTTAACCTCCTGTTTGGTCCAGTTTGCAATTTCTGCGGAAGATGAACAGGAATAGCGAGAACCAATGAGAGACTAGCTGGAGGTGTCTGGACGGGCAAATTTAACTCTCATTTCCCACCAGGAAGAGGAAATAACCAAAGGCTCAGCGTGCCGTGCCGGAACCAGATTAGGGCCTGAAGCCATCCTGCGGTGTTGCGGCCAGCTCACAAGAAAACGAGTTGAAGAAAGGAGCTCAGGGGCACTGTAATTCACAAACCTGCAGAGTTATAAATGACAACTATCGTCCAAAAATATACTGAAGTAAGGCTGCCAAGAGGACTTGAAAGCGGGGCAGAATTGCAGGAAACCGATTTCAGGAGGTAGACTGGAATTGCATTGAAAGCATAGGAAAAGAGGCAGAACGTCCACAATGATGCACTTGGCCAAAAAGGGCGTATGCGTTTTTTCCTGAATATATTCAGGAAAAAACGCATACGCCCTTTTTGGCCAACCAAGCAAGCTTGCAAAGGAAATCTGCACTACAATGAAGTCTCACTTCCCCCCGGTCAAAAGGGCCATCTGAGAAAAGTGTAAAATCCAGAAAGGCAGGACAGGCCATGGAGAACTGGGAGCCTTGATATGCCGATGGGCGGGATGTAAATTGCCAACAGACACTCGGGAGAAGTGTATGGTGTTTCCTGAAACATCTAAAAAACAAAGCAACAGAGCCTAGGGCACTTCCACTTATGGTCCTATAGCTTAGGGAAATTAAAATCAAAAAGATACAGCCACCCCAATGTTTGGGACGCCTCTGTTTACAAGAACCTCGTTTACCGTACAAGTTCAATATCACAGAAAGTGAAAAATGGATAAAGAACTTGTGGTACTTACGTACAATGCAGTATCACTCAGCAGTGAAATCTATGTCATCAGGCCCGTAGCAGCACAATGAGTGGATTCAGGTACGATGATTCTAACTGAAATAAGTCACACAGAAAAAGAAACATCATACGATATCAGTAATACACGGAATGTAAACTTGGCTACACAGGAACTGAATTACAGAACAGAACAGGGTCTCAAATTTAGAAAACCAACTTATGCTTGTTTAAGGGTAAAGGTGAGTTGGGGTGCTGCATAAAACCAGAGATTGAAATGAGCACAGATAAAGTTCCTTAAGCCAAATATGGAATAGACAAGAGCTACTCCTTGCTCAACGAAATGGACTCAACACCGCATATTAAACGCCTAAGAATGTACCTGACTCTTAAGTATCTTAAAACCTATGGATTGCTATGTCTCCGAAAGAGAATCAAGCATGTGTACAGGGACATAAACGCAGCAGTGATAGGATTGGAGAGGTTCGGTGAGCAAATGAAGACCCTTTGAAGTCATATTGCATGGTACCCATTCCACGGGTTTCAACTACCCAGGTTTAAGGTATTCTTCCTTCAGCTAAAACATGCATGTGGAACCTAGAGTATGATCAACCATGTGATCGGGAGACGTGTTCAAATATGTCTCAGTTTTCGTACCCTGGTACTCGGGTGCAACATTCCAGACGCTTTACTAACACTCTCCCGACTTGGAGAGTCAGTCCCTTTAACCTCCTGTTTGGCCCAGTTTGCAATTTCTGCGGAAGATGTACAGGAATAGCGAGAACCAATGAGAGACTAGCTGGAGGTGTCTGGACGGGCAAATTTAACTCTCATTTCCCACCAGGAAGAGGAAATAACCAAAGGCTCAGCGTGCCGTGCCGGAACCAGATTAGGGCCTGAAGCCATCCTGCGGTGTTGCGGCCAGCTCACAAGAAAACGAGTTGAAGAAAGGAGCTCAGGGGCACTGTAATTCACAAACCTGCAGAGTAATAAATGACAACTATCGTCCAAAAATATACTGAAGTAAGGCTGCCAAGAGGACTTGAAAGCGGGGCAGAATTGCAGGAAACCGATTTCAGGAGGTAGACTGGAATTGCATTGAAAGCATAGGAAAAGAGGCAGAACGTCCACAATGATGCACTTGGCCAAAAAGGGCGTATGCGTTTTTTCCTGAATATATTCAGGAAAAAACGCATACGCCCTTTTTGGCCAACCAAGCAAGCTTGCAAAGGAAATCTGCACTACAATGAAGTCTCACTTCCCCCCGGTCAAAAGGGCCATCTGAGAAAAGTGTAAAATCCAGAAAGGCAGGACAGGCCATGGAGAACTGGGAGCCTTGTTATGCTGATGGGCGGGATGTAAATTGCCAACAGACACTCGGGAGAAGTGTATGGTGTTTCCTGAAACATCTAAAAAACAAAGCAACAGAGCCTAGGGCACTTCCACTTATGGTCCTATAGCTTAGGGAAATTAAAATCAAAAAGATACAGCCACCCCAATGTTTGGGACGCCTCTGTTTACAAGAACCTCGTTTACCGTACAAGTTCAATATCACAGAAAGTGAAAAATGGATAAAGAACTTGTGGTACTTACGTACAATGCAGTATCACTCAGCAGTGAAATCTATGTCATCAGGCCCGTAGCAGCACAATGAGTGGATTCAGGTACGATGATTCTAACTGAAATAAGTCACACAGAAAAAGAAACATCATAAGATATCAGTAATACACGGAATGTAAACTTGGCTACACAGGAACTGAATTACAGAACAGAACAGGGTCTCAAATTTAGAAAACCAACTTATGCTTGTTTAAGGGTAAAGGTGAGTTGGGGTGCTGCATAAAACCAGAGATTGAAATGAGCACAGATAAAGTTCCTTAAGCCAAATATGGAATAGACAAGAGCTACTCCTTGCTCAACGAAATGGACTCAACACCGCATATTAAACGCCTAAGAATGTACCTGACTCTTAAGTATCTTAAAACCTATGGATTGCTATGTCTCCGAAAGAGAATCAAGCATGTGTACAGGGACATAAACGCAGCAGTGATAGGATTGGAGAGGTTCGGTGAGCAAATGAAGACCCTTTGAAGTCATATTGCATGGTACCCATTCCAAGGGTTTCAACTACCCAGGTTTAAGGTATTCTTCCTTCAGCTAAAACATGCATGTGGAACCTAGAGTATGATCAACCATGTGATCGGGAGACGTGTTCAAATATGTCTCAGTTTTCGTACGCTGGTACTCGGGTGCAACATTCCAGACGCTTCACTAACACTCTCCCGACTTGGAGAGTCAGTCCCTTTAACCTCCTGTTTGGCCCAGTTTGCAATTTCTGCGGAAGATGAACAGGAATAGCGAGAACCAATGAGAGACTAGCTGGAGGTGTCTGGACGGGCAAATTTAACTCTCATTTCCCACCAGGAAGAGGAAAGAACCAAAGGCTCAGTGTGCCGTGCCGGAACCAGATTAGGGCCTGAAGCCATCCTGCGGTGTTGCGGCCAGCTCACAAGAAAACGAGTTGAAGAAAGGAGCTCAGGGGCACTGTAATTCACAAACCTGCAGAGTTATAAATGACAGCTATCGTCCAAAAATATACTGAAGTAAGGCTGCCAAGAGGACTTGAAAGCGGGGCAGAATTGCAGGAAACCGATTTCAGGAGGTAGACTGGAATTGCATTGAAAGCATAGGAAAAGAGGCAGAACGTCCACAATGATGCACTTGGCCAAAAAGGGCGTATGCGTTTTTTCCTGAATATATTCAGGAAAAAACGCATACGCCCTTTTTGGCCAACCAAGCAAGCTTGCAAAGGAAATCTGCACTACAATGAAGTCTCACTTCCCCCCGGTCAAAAGGGCAATCTGAACAAAGTGTAAAATCCAGCAAGGCAGGACAGGCCATGGAGAACTGGGAGCCTTGTTATGCTGATGGGCGGGATGTAAATTGCCAACAGACACTCGGGAGAAGTGTATGGTGTTTCCTGAAACATCTAAAAAACAAAGCAACAGAGCCTAGGGCACTTCCACTTATGGTCCTATAGCTTAGGGAAATTAAAATCAAAAAGATACAGCCACCCCAATGTTTGGGACGCCTCTGTTTACAAGAACCTCGTTTACCGTACAAGTTCAATATCACAGAAAGTGAAAAATGGATAAAGAACTTGTGGTACTTACGTACAATGCAGTATCACTCAGCAGTGAAATCTATGTCATCAGGCCCGTAGCAGCACAATGAGTGGATTCAGGTACGATGATTCTAACTGAAATAAGTCACACAGAAAAAGAAACATCATACGATATCAGTAATACACGGAATGTAAACTTGGCTACACAGGAACTGAATTACAGAACAGAACAGGGTCTCAAATTTAGAAAACCAACTTATGCTTGTTTAAGGGTAAAGGTGAGTTGGGGTGCTGCATAAAACCAGAGATTGAAATGAGCACAGATAAAGTTCCTTAAGCCAAATATGGAATAGACAAGAGCTACTCCTTGCTCAACGAAATGGACTCAACACCGCATATTAAACGCCTAAGAATGTACCTGACTCTTAAGTATCTTAAAACCTATGGATTGCTATGTCTCCGAAAGAGAATCAAGCATGTGTACAGGGACATAAACGCAGCAGTGATAGGATTGGAGAGGTTCGGTGAGCAAATGAAGACCCTTTGAAGTCATATTGCATGGTACCCATTCCACGGGTTTCAACTACCCAGGTTTAAGGTATTCTTCCTTCAGCTAAAACATGCATGTGGAACCTAGAGTATGATCAACCATGTGATCGGGAGACGTGTTCAAATATGTCTCAGTTTTCGTACCCTGGTACTCGGGTGCAACATTCCAGAGGCTTTACTAACACTCTCCCGACTTGGAGAGTCAGTCCCTTTAACCTCCTGTTTGGCCCAGTTTGCAATTTCTGCGGAAGATGAACAGGAATAGCGAGAACCAATGAGAGACTAGCTGGAGGTGTCTGGACGGGCAAATTTAACTCCCATTTCCCACCAGGAAGAGGAAAGAACCAAAGGCTCAGCGTGCCGTGCCGGAACCAGATTAGGGCCTGAAGCCATCCTGCGGTGTTGCGGCCAGCTCACAAGAAAACGAGTTGAAGAAAGGAGCTCAGGGGCACTGTAATTCACAAACCTGCAGAGTTATAAATGACAACTATCGTCCAAAAATATACTGAAGTAAGGCTGCCAAGAGGACTTGAAAGCGGGGCAGAATTGCAGGAAACCGATTTCAGGAGGTAGACTGGAATTGCATTGAAAGCATAGGAAAAGAGGCAGAACGTCCACAATGATGCACTTGGCCAAAAAGGGCGTATGCGTTTTTTCCTGAATATATTCAGGAAAAAACGCATACACCCTTTTTGGCCAACCAAGCAAGCTTGCAAAGGAAATCTGCACTACAATGAAGTCTCACTTCCCCCCGGTCAAAAGGGCCATCTGAAAAAAGTGTAAAATCCAGAAAGGCAGGACAGGCCATGGAGAACTGGGAGCCTTGTTATGCTGATGGGCGGGATGTAAATTGCCAACAGACACTCGGGAGAAGTGTATGGTGTTTCCTGAAACATCTAAAAAACAAAGCAACCTAGGGCACTTCCACTTATGGTCCTATAGCTTAGGGAAATTAAAATCAAAAAGATACAGCCACCCCAATGTTTGGGACGCCTCTGTTTACAAGAACCTCGTTTACCGTACAAGTTCAATATCACAGAAAGTGAAAAATGGATAAAGAACTTGTGGTACTTACGTACAATGCAGTATCACTCAGCAGTGAAATCTATGTCATCAGGCCCGTAGCAGCACAATGAGTGGATTCAGGTACGATGATTCTAACTGAAATAAGTCACACAGAAAAAGAAACATCATACGATATCAGTAATACACGGAATGTAAACTTGGCTACACAGGAACTGAATTACAGAACAGAACAGGGTCTCAAATTTAGAAAACCAACTTATGCTTGTTTAAGGGTAAAGGTGAGTTGGGGTGCTGCACAAAACCAGAGATTGAAATGAGCACAGATAAAGTTCCTTAAGCCAAATATGGAATAGACAAGAGCTACTCCTTGCTCAACGAAATGGACTCAACACCGCATATTAAACGCCTAAGAATGTACCTGACTCTTAAGTATCTTAAAACCTATGGATTGCTATGTCTCCGAAAGAGAATCAAGCATGTGTACAGGGACATAAACGCAGCAGTGATAGGATTGGAGAGGTTCGGTGAGCAAATGAAGACCCTTTGAAGTCATATTGCATGGTACCCATTCCACGGGTTTCAACTACCCAGGTTTAAGGTATTCTTCCTTCAGCTAAAACATGCATGTGGAACCTAGAGTATGATCAACCATGTGATCGGGAGACGTGTTCAAATATGTCTCAGTTTTCGTACCCTGGTACAAGGGTGCAACATTCCAGACGCTTTACTAACACTCTCCCGACTTGGAGAGTCAGTCCCTTTAACCTCCTGTTTGGCCCAGTTTGCAATTTCTGCGGAAGATGAACAGGAATAGCGAGAACCAATGAGAGACTAGCCGGAGGTGTCTGGACGGGCAAATTTAACTCTCATTTCCCACCAGGAAGAGGAAAGAACCAAAGGCTCAGCGTGCCGTGCCGGAACCAGATTAGGGCCTGAAGCCATCCTGCGGTGTTGCGGCCAGCTCACAAGAAAACGAGTTGAAGAAAGGAGCTCAGGGGCACTGTAATTCACAAACCTGCAGAGTTATAAATGACAACTATCGTCCAAAAATATACTGAAGTAAGGCTGCCAAGAGGACTTGAAAGCGGGGCAGAATTGCAGGAAACCGATTTCAGGAGGTAGACTGGAATTGCATTGAAAGCATAGGAAAAGAGGCAGAACGTCCACAATGATGCACTTGGCCAAAAAGGGCGTATGCGTTTTTTCCTGAATATATTCAGGAAAAAACGCATACGCCCTTTTTGGCCAACCAAGCAAGCTTGCAAAGGAAATCTGCACTACAATGAAGTCTCACTTCCCCCCGGTCAAAAGGGCCATCTGAGAAAAGTGTAAAATCCAGAAAGGCAGGAAAGGCCATGGAGAACTGGGAGCCTTGTTATGCTGATGGGCGGGATGTAAATTGCCAACAGACACTCGGGAGAAGTGTATGGTGTTTCCTGAAACATCTAAAAAACAAAGCAACAGAGCCTAGGGCACTTCCACTTATGGTCCTATAGCTTAGGGAAATTAAAATCAAAAAGATACAGCCACCCCAATGTTTGGGACGCCTCTGTTTACAAGAACCTCGTTTACCGTACAAGTTCAATATCACAGAAAGTGAAAAATGGATAAAGAACTTGTGGTACTTACGTACAATGCAGTATCACTCAGCAGTGAAATCTATGTCATCAGGCCCGTAGCAGCACAATGAGTGGATTCAGGTACGATGATTCTAACTGAAATAAGTCACACAGAAAAAGAAACATCATAAGATATCAGTAATACACGGAATGTAAACTTGGCTACACAGGAACTGAATTACAGAACAGAACAGGGTCTCAAATTTAGAAAACCAACTTATGCTTGTTTAAGGGTAAAGGTGAGTTGGGGTGCTGCATAAAACCAGAGATTGAAATGAGCACAGATAAAGTTCCTTAAGCCAAATATGGAATAGACAAGAGCTACTCCTTGCTCAACGAAATGGACTCAACACCGCATATTAAACGCCTAAGAATGTACCTGACTCTTAAGTATCTTAAAACCTATGGATTGCTATGTCTCCGAAAGAGAATCAAGCATGTGTACAGGGACATAAACGCAGCAGTGATAGGATTGGAGAGGTTCGGTGAGCAAATGAAGACCCTTTGAAGTCATATTGCATGGTACCCATTCCACGGGTTTCAACTACCCAGGTTTAAGGTATTCTTCCTTCAGCTAAAACATGCATGTGGAACCTAGAGTATGATCAACCATGTGATCGGGAGACGTGTTCAAATATGTCTCAGTTTTCGTACCCTGGTACAAGGGTGCAACATTCCAGACGCTTTACTAACACTCTCCCGACTTGGAGAGTCAGTCCCTTTAACCTCCTGTTTGGCCCAGTTTGCAATTTCTGCGGAAGATGAACAGGAATAGCGAGAACCAATGAGAGACTAGCTGGAGGTGTCTGGACGGGCAAATTTAACTCTCATTTCCCACCAGGAAGGGGAAAGAACCAAAGGCTCAGCGTGCCGTGCCGGAACCAGATTAGGGCCTGAAGCCATCCTGCGGTGTTGCGGCCAGCTCACAAGAAAACGAGTTGAAGAAAGGAGCTCAGGGGCACTGTAATTCACAAACCTGCAGAGTAATAAATGACAACTATCGTCCAAAAATATACTGAAGTAAGGCTGCCAAGAGGACTTGAAAGCGGGGCAGCATTGCAGGAAACCGATTTCAGGAGGTAGACTGGAATTGCATTGAAAGCATAGGAAAAGAGGCAGAACGTCCACAATGATGCACTTGGCCAAAAAGGGCGTATGCGTTTTTTCCTGAATATATTCAGGAAAAAACGCATACGCCCTTTTTGGCCAACCAAGCAAGCTTGCAAAGGAAATCTGCACTACAATGAAGTCTCACTTCCCCCCGGTCAAAAGGGCCATCTGAAAAAAGTGTAAAATCCAGAAAGGCAGGACAGGCCAAGGAGAACTGGGAGCCTTGTTATGCTGATGGGCGGGATGTAAATTGCCAACAGACACTCGGGAGAAGTGTATGGTGTTTCCTGAAACATCTAAAAAACAAAGCAACCTAGGGCACTTCCACTTATGGTCCTATAGCTTAGGGAAATTAAAATCAAAAAGATACAGCCACCCCAATGTTTGGGACGCCTCTGTTTACAAGAACCTCGTTTACCGTACAAGTTCAATATCACAGAAAGTGAAAAATGGATAAAGAACTTGTGGTACTTACGTACAATGCAGTATCACTCAGCAGTGAAATCTATGTCATCAGGCCCGTAGCAGCACAATGAGTGGATTCAGGTACGATGATTCTAACTGAAATAAGTCACACAGAAAAAGAAACATCATACGATATCAGTAATACACGGAATGTAAACTTGGCTACACAGGAACTGAATTACAGAACAGAACAGGGTCTCAAATTTAGAAAACCAACTTATGCTTGTTTAAGGGTAAAGGTGAGTTGGGGTGCTGCACAAAACCAGAGATTGAAATGAGCACAGATAAAGTTCCTTAAGCCAAATATGGAATAGACAAGAGCTACTCCTTGCTCAATGAAATGGACTCAACACCGCATATTAAACGCCTAAGAATGTACCTGACTCTTAAGTATCTTAAAACCTATGGATTGCTATGTCTCCGAAAGAGAATCAAGCATGTGTACAGGGACATAAACGCAGCAGTGATAGGATTGGAGAGGTTCGGTGAGCAAATGAAGAGCCTTTGAAGTCATATTGCATGGTACCCATTCCACGGGTTTCAACTACCCAGGTTTAAGGTATTCTTCCTTCAGCTAAAACATGCATGTGGAACCTAGAGTATGATCAACCATGTGATCGGGAGACGTGTTCAAATATGTCTCAGTTTTCGTACCCTGGTACTCGGGTGCAACATTCCAGACGCTTTACTAACACTCTCCCGACTTGGAGAGTCAGTCCCTTTAACCTCCTGTTTGGCCCAGTTTGCAATTTCTGCGGAAGATGAACAGGAATAGCGAGAACCAATGAGAGACTAGCTGGAGGTGTCTGGACGGGCAAATTTAACTCTCATTTCCCACCAGGAAGAGGAAATAACCAAAGGCTCAGCGTGCCGTGCCGGAACCAGATTAGGGCCTGAAGCCATCCTGCGGTGTTGCGGCCAGCTCACAAGAAAACGAGTTGAAGAAAGGAGCTCAGGGGCACTGTAATTCACAAACCTGCAGAGATATAAATGACAACTATCGTCCAAAAATATACTGAAGTAAGGCTGCCAAGAGGACTTGAAAGCGGAGCAGAATTGCAGGAAACCGATTTCAGGAGGTAGACTGGAATTGCATTGAAAGCATAGGAAAAGAGGCAGAACGTCCACAATGATGCACTTGGCCAAAAAGGGCGTATGCGTTTTTTCCTGAATATATTCAGGAAAAAACGCATACGCCCTTTTTGGCCAACCAAGCAAGCTTGCAAAGGAAATCTGCACTACAATGAAGTCTCACTTCCCCCCGGTCAAAAGGGCCATCTGAGAAAAGTGTAAAATCCAGAAAGGCAGGACAGGCCATGGAGAACTGGGAGCCTTGTTATGCTGATGGGCGGGATGTAAATTGCCAACAGACACTCGGGAGAAGTGTATGGTGTTTCCTGAAACATCTAAAAAACAAAGCAACAGAGCCTAGGGCACTTCCACTTATGGTCCTATAGCTTAGGGAAATTAAAATCAAAAAGATACAGCCACCCCAATGTTTGGGACGCCTCTGTTTACAAGAACCTCGTTTACCGTACAAGTTCAATATCACAGAAAGTGAAAAATGGATAAAGAACTTGTGGTACTTACGTACAATGCAGTATCACTCAGCAGTGAAATCTATGTCATCAGGCCCGTAGCAGCACAATGAGTGGATTCAGGTACGATGATTCTAACTGAAATAAGTCACACAGAAAAAGAAACATCATAAGATATCAGTAATACACGGAATGTAAACTTGGCTACACAGGAACTGAATTACAGAACAGAACAGGGTCTCAAATTTAGAAAACCAACTTATGCTTGTTTAAGGGTAAAGGTGAGTTGGGGTGCTGCATAAAACCAGAGATTGAAATGAGCACAGATAAAGTTCCTTAAGCCAAATATGGAATAGACAAGAGCTACTCCTTGCTCAACGAAATGGACTCAACACCGCATATTAAACGCCTAAGAATGTACCTGACTCTTAAGTATCTTAAAACCTATGGATTGCTATGTCTCCGAAAGAGAATCAAGCATGTGTACAGGGACATAAACGCAGCAGTGATAGGATTGGAGAGGTTCGGTGAGCAAATGAAGAGCCTTTGAAGTCATATTGCATGGTACCCATTCCACGGATTTCAACTACCCAGGTTTAAGGTATTCTTCCTTCAGCTAAAACATGCATGTGGAACCTAGAGTATGATCAACCATGTGATCGGGAGACGTGTTCAAATATGTCTCAGTTTTCGTACCCTGGTACTCGGGTGCAACATTCCAGACACTTTACTAACACTCTCCCGACTTGGAGAGTCAGTCCCTTTAACCTCCTGTTTGGTCCAGTTTGCAATTTCTGCGGAAGATGAACAGGAATAGCGAGAACCAATGAGAGACTAGCTGGAGGTGTCTGGACGGGCAAATTTAACTCTCATTTCCCACCAGGAAGAGGAAATAACCAAAGGCTCAGCGTGCCGTGCCGGAACCAGATTAGGGCCTGAAGCCATCCTGCGGTGTTGCGGCCAGCTCACAAGAATACGAGTTGAAGAAAGGAGCTCAGGGGCACTGTAATTCACAAACCTGCAGAGTTATAAATGACAACTATCGTCCAAAAATATACTGAAGTAAGGCTGCCAAGAGGACTTGAAAGCGGGGCAGAATTGCAGGAAACCGATTTCAGGAGGTAGACTGGAATTGCATTGAAAGCATAGGAAAAGAGGCAGAACGTCCACAATGATGCACTTGGCCAAAAAGTGCGTATGCGTTTTTTCCTGAATATATTCAGGAAAAAACGCATACGCCCTTTTTGGCCAACCAAGCAAGCTTGCAAAGGAAATCTGCACTACAATGAAGTCTCACTTCCCCCCGGTCAAAAGGGCCATCTGAGAAAAGTGTAAAATCCAGAAAGGCAGGACAGGCCATGGAGAACTGGGAGCCTTGTTATGCCGATGGGCGGGATGTAAATTGCCAACAGACACTCGGGAGAAGTGTATGGTGTTTCCTGAAACATCTAAAAAACAAAGCAACAGAGCCTAGGGCACTTCCACTTATGGTCCTATAGCTTAGGGAAATTAAAATCAAAAAGATACAGCCACCCCAATGTTTGGGACGCCTCTGTTTACAAGAACCTCGTTTACCGTACAAGTTCAATATCACAGAAAGTGAAAAATGGATAAAGAACTTGTGGTACTTACGTACAATGCAGTATCACTCAGCAGTGAAATCTATGTCATCAGGCCCGTAGCAGCACAATGAGTGGATTCAGGTACGATGATTCTAACTGAAATAAGTCACACAGAAAAAGAAACATCATACGATATCAGTAATACACGGAATGTAAACTTGGCTACACAGGAACTGAATTACAGAACAGAACAGGGTCTCAAATTTAGAAAACCAACTTATGCTTGTTTAAGGGTAAAGGTGAGTTGGGGTGCTGCATAAAACCAGAGATTGAAATGAGCACAGATAAAGTTCCTTAAGCCAAATATGGAATAGACAAGAGCTACTCCTTGCTCAACGAAATGGACTCAACACCGCATATTAAACGCCTAAGAATGTACCTGACTCTTAAGTATCTTAAAACCTATGGATTGCTATGTCTCCGAAAGAGAATCAAGCATGTGTACAGGGACATAAACGCAGCAGTGATAGGATTGGAGAGGTTCGGTGAGCAAATGAAGACCCTTTGAAGTCATATTGCATGGTACCCATTCCACGGGTTTCAACTACCCAGGTTTAAGGTATTCTTCCTTCAGCTAAAACATGCATGTGGAACCTAGAGTATGATCAACCATGTGATCGGGAGACGTGTTCAAATATGTCTCAGTTTTCGTACCCTGGTACTCGGGTGCAACATTCCAGACGCTTTACTAACACTCTCCCGACTTGGAGAGTCAGTCCCTTTAACCTCCTGTTTGGCCCAGTTTGCAATTTCTGCGGAAGATGTACAGGAATAGCGAGAACCAATGAGAGACTAGCTGGAGGTGTCTGGACGGGCAAATTTAACTCTCATTTCCCACCAGGAAGAGGAAATAACCAAAGGCTCAGCGTGCCGTGCCGGAACCAGATTAGGGCCTGAAGCCATCCTGCGGTGTTGCGGCCAGCTCACAAGAAAACGAGTTGAAGAAAGGAGCTCAGGGGCACTGTAATTCACAAACCTGCAGAGTTATAAATGACAACTATCGTCCAAAAATATACTGAAGTAAGGCTGCCAAGAGGACTTGAAAGCGGGGCAGAATTGCAGGAAACCGATTTCAGGAGGTAGACTGGAATTGCATTGAAAGCATAGGAAAAGAGGCAGAACGTCCACAATGATGCACTTGGCCAAAAAGGGCGTATGCGTTTTTTCCTGAATATATTCAGGAAAAAACGCATACGCCCTTTTTGGCCAACCAAGCAAGCTTGCAAAGGAAATCTGCACTACAATGAAGTCTCACTTCCCCCCGGTCAAAAGGGCCATCTGAGAAAAGTGTAAAATCCAGAAAGGCAGGACAGGCCATGGAGAACTGGGAGCCTTGTTATGCTGATGGGCGGGATGTAAATTGCCAACAGACACTCGGGAGAAGTGTATGGTGTTTCCTGAAACATCTAAAAAACAAAGCAACAGAGCCTAGGGCACTTCCACTTATGGTCCTATAGCTTAGGGAAATTAAAATCAAAACGATACAGCCACCCCAATGTTTGGGACGCCTCTGTTTACAAGAACCTCGTTTACCGTACAAGTTCAATATCACAGAAAGTGAAAAATAGATAAAGAACTTGTGGTACTTACGTACAATGCAGTATCACTCAGCAGTGAAATCTATGTCATCAGGCCCGTAGCAGCACAATGAGTGGATTCAGGTACGATGATTCTAACTGAAATAAGTCACACAGAAAAAGAAACATCATACGATATCAGTAATACATGGAATGTAAACTTGGCTACACAGGAACTGAATTACAGAACAGAACAGGGTCTCAAATTTAGAAAACCAACTTATGCTTGTTTAAGGGTAAAGGTGAGTTGGGGTGCTGCATAAAACCAGAGATTGAAATGAGCACAGATAAAGTTCCTTAAGCCAAATATGGAATAGACAAGAGCTACTCCTTGCTCAACGAAATGGACTCAACACCGCATATTAAACGCCTAAGAATGTACCTGACTCTTAAGTATGTTAAAACCTATGGATTGCTATGTCTCCGAAAGAGAATCAAGCATGTGTACAGGGACATAAACGCAGCAGTGATAGGATTGGAGAGGTTCGGTGAGCAAATGAAGACCCTTTGAAGTCATATTGCATGGTACCCATTCCACGGGTTTCAACTACCCAGGTTTAAGGTATTCTTCCTTCAGCTAAAACATGCATGTGGAACCTAGAGTATGATCAACCATGTGTTCGGGAGACGTGTTCAAATATGTCTCAGTTTTCGTACCCTGGTACTCGGGTGCAACATTCCAGACGCTTTACTAACACTCTCCCGACTTGGAGAGTCAGTCCCTTTAACCTCCTGTTTGGCCCAGTTTGCAATTTCTGCGGAAGATGAACAGGAATAGCGAGAACCAATGAGAGACTAGCTGGAGGTGTCTGGACGGGCAAATTTAACTCCCATTTCCCACCAGGAAGAGGAAAGAACCAAAGGCTCAGCGTGCCGTGCCGGAACCAGATTAGGGCCTGAAGCCATCCTGCGGTGTTGCGGCCAGCTCACAAGAAAACGAGTTGAAGAAAGGAGCTCAGGGGCACTGTAATTCACAAACCTGCAGAGTTATAAATGACAACTATCGTCCAAAAATATACTGAAGTAAGGCTGCCAAGAGGACTTGAAAGCGGGGCAGAATTGCAGGAAACCGATTTCAGGAGGTAGACTGGAATTGCATTGAAAGCATAGGAAAAGAGGCAGAACGTCCACAATGATGCACTTGGCCAAAAAGGGCGTATGCGTTTTTTCCTGAATATATTCAGGAAAAAACGCATACGCCCTTTTTGGCCAACCAAGCAAGCTTGCAAAGGAAATCTGCACTACAATGAAGTCTCACTTCCCCCCGGTCAAAAGGGCCATCTGAAAAAAGTGTAAAATCCAGCAAGGCAGGACAGGCCATGGAGAACTGGGAGCCTTGTTATGCTGATGGGCGGGATGTAAATTGCCAACAGACACTCGGGAGAAGTGTATGGTGTTTCCTGAAACATCTAAAAAACAAAGCAACAGAGCCTAGGGCACTTCCACTTATGGTCCTATAGCTTAGGGAAATTAAAATCAAAAAGATACAGCCACCCCAATGTTTGGGACGCCTCTGTTTACAAGAACCTCGTTTACCGTACAAGTTCAATATCACAGAAAGTGAAAAATGGATAAAGAACTTGTGGTACTTACGTACAATGCAGTATCACTCAGCAGTGAAATCTAGGTCATCAGGCCCGTAGCAGCACAATGAGTGGATTCAGGTACGATGATTCTAACTGAAATAAGTCACACAGAAAAAGAAACATCATACGATATCAGTAATACACGGAATGTAAACTTGGCTACACAGGAACTGAATTACAGAACAGAACAGGGTCTCAAATTTAGAAAACCAACTTATGCTTGCTTAAGGGGAAAGGTGAGTTGGGGTGCTGCACAAAACCAGAGATTGAAATGAGCACAGATAAAGTTCCTTAAGCCAAATATGGAATAGACAAGAGCTACTCCTTGCTCAACGAAATGGACTCAACACCGCATATTAAACGCCTAAGAATGTACCTGACTCTTAAGTATCTTAAAACCTATGGATTGCTATGTCTCCGAAAGAGAATCAAGCATGTGTACAGGGACATAAACGCAGCAGTGATAGGATTGGAGAGGTTCGGTGAGCAAATGAAGACCCTTTGAAGTCATATTGCATGGTACCCATTCCACGGGTTTCAACTACCCAGGTTTAAGGTATTCTTCCTTCAGCTAAAACATGCATGTGGAACCTAGAGTATGATCAACCATGTGATCGGGAGACGTGTTCAAATATGTCTCAGTTTTCGTACCCTGGTACTCGGGTGCAACATTCCAGACGCTTTACTAACACTCTCCCGACTTGGAGAGTCAGTCCCTTTAACCTCCTGTTTGGCCCAGTTTGCAATTTCTGCGGAAGATGTACAGGAATAGCGAGAACCAATGAGAGACTAGCTGGAGGTGTCTGGACGGGCAAATTTAACTCTCATTTCCCACCAGGAAGAGGAAATAACCAAAGGCTCAGCGTGCCGTGCCGGAACCAGATTAGGGCCTGAAGCCATCCTGCGGTGTTGCGGCCAGCTCACAAGAAAACGAGTTGAAGAAAGGAGCTCAGGGGCACTGTAATTCACAAACCTGCAGAGTTATAAATGACAACTATCGTCCAAAAATATACTGAAGTAAGGCTGCCAAGAGGACTTGAAAGCGGGGCAGAATTGCAGGAAACCGATTTCAGGAGGTAGACTGGAATTGCATTGAAAGCATAGGAAAAGAGGCAGAACGTCCACAATGATGCACTTGGCCAAAAAGGGCGTATGCGTTTTTTCCTGAATATATTCAGGAAAAAACGCATACGCCCTTTTTGGCCAACCAAGCAAGCTTGCAAAGGAAATCTGCACTACAATGAAGTCTCACTTCCCCCCGGTCAAAAGGGCCATCTGAGAAAAGTGTAAAATCCAGAAAGGCAGGACAGGCCATGGAGAACTGGGAGCCTTGTTATGCTGATGGGCGGGATGTAAATTGCCAACAGACACTCGGGAGAAGTGTATGGTGTTTCCTGAAACATCTAAAAAACAAAGCAACAGAGCCTAGGGCACTTCCACTTATGGTCCTATAGCTTAGGGAAATTAAAATCAAAACGATACAGCCACCCCAATGTTTGGGACGCCTCTGTTTACAAGAACCTCGTTTACCGTACAAGTTCAATATCACAGAAAGTGAAAAATAGATAAAGAACTTGTGGTACTTACGTACAATGCAGTATCACTCAGCAGTGAAATCTATGTCATCAGGCCCGTAGCAGCACAATGAGTGGATTCAGGTACGATGATTCTAACTGAAATAAGTCACACAGAAAAAGAAACATCATACGATATCAGTAATACATGGAATGTAAACTTGGCTACACAGGAACTGAATTACAGAACAGAACAGGGTCTCAAATTTAGAAAACCAACTTATGCTTGTTTAAGGGTAAAGGTGAGTTGGGGTGCTGCATAAAACCAGAGATTGAAATGAGCACAGATAAAGTTCCTTAAGCCAAATATGGAATAGACAAGAGCTACTCCTTGCTCAACGAAATGGACTCAACACCGCATATTAAACGCCTAAGAATGTACCTGACTCTTAAGTATGTTAAAACCTATGGATTGCTATGTCTCCGAAAGAGAATCAAGCATGTGTACAGGGACATAAACGCAGCAGTGATAGGATTGGAGAGGTTCGGTGAGCAAATGAAGACCCTTTGAAGTCATATTGCATGGTACCCATTCCACGGGTTTCAACTACCCAGGTTTAAGGTATTCTTCCTTCAGCTAAAACATGCATGTGGAACCTAGAGTATGATCAACCATGTGTTCGGGAGACGTGTTCAAATATGTCTCAGTTTTCGTACCCTGGTACTCGGGTGCAACATTCCAGACGCTTTACTAACACTCTCCCGACTTGGAGAGTCAGTCCCTTTAACCTCCTGTTTGGCCCAGTTTGCAATTTCTGCGGAAGATGAACAGGAATAGCGAGAACCAATGAGAGACTAGCTGGAGGTGTCTGGACGGGCAAATTTAACTCCCATTTCCCACCAGGAAGAGGAAAGAACCAAAGGCTCAGCGTGCCGTGCCGGAACCAGATTAGGGCCTGAAGCCATCCTGCGGTGTTGCGGCCAGCTCACAAGAAAACGAGTTGAAGAAAGGAGCTCAGGGGCACTGTAATTCACAAACCTGCAGAGTTATAAATGACAACTATCGTCCAAAAATATACTGAAGTAAGGCTGCCAAGAGGACTTGAAAGCGGGGCAGAATTGCAGGAAACCGATTTCAGGAGGTAGACTGGAATTGCATTGAAAGCATAGGAAAAGAGGCAGAACGTCCACAATGATGCACTTGGCCAAAAAGGGCGTATGCGTTTTTTCCTGAATATATTCAGGAAAAAACGCATACGCCCTTTTTGGCCAACCAAGCAAGCTTGCAAAGGAAATCTGCACTACAATGAAGTCTCACTTCCCCCCGGTCAAAAGGGCCATCTGAAAAAAGTGTAAAATCCAGCAAGGCAGGACAGGCCATGGAGAACTGGGAGCCTTGTTATGCTGATGGGCGGGATGTAAATTGCCAACAGACACTCGGGAGAAGTGTATGGTGTTTCCTGAAACATCTAAAAAACAAAGCAACAGAGCCTAGGGCACTTCCACTTATGGTCCTATAGCTTAGGGAAATTAAAATCAAAAAGATACAGCCACCCCAATGTTTGGGACGCCTCTGTTTACAAGAACCTCGTTTACCGTACAAGTTCAATATCACAGAAAGTGAAAAATGGATAAAGAACTTGTGGTACTTACGTACAATGCAGTATCACTCAGCAGTGAAATCTAGGTCATCAGGCCCGTAGCAGCACAATGAGTGGATTCAGGTACGATGATTCTAACTGAAATAAGTCACACAGAAAAAGAAACATCATACGATATCAGTAATACACGGAATGTAAACTTGGCTACACAGGAACTGAATTACAGAACAGAACAGGGTCTCAAATTTAGAAAACCAACTTATGCTTGCTTAAGGGGAAAGGTGAGTTGGGGTGCTGCACAAAACCAGAGATTGAAATGAGCACAGATAAAGTTCCTTAAGCCAAATATGGAATAGACAAGAGCTACTCCTTGCTCAACGAAATGGACTCAACACCGCATATTAAACGCCTAAGAATGTACCTGACTCTTAAGTATCTTAAAACCTATGGATTGCTATGTCTCCGAAAGAGAATCAAGCATGTGTACAGGGACATAAACGCAGCAGTGATAGGATTGGAGAGGTTCGGTGAGCAAATGAAGACCCTTTGAAGTCATATTGCATGGTACCCATTCCACGGGTTTCAACTACCCAGGTTTAAGGTATTCTTCCTTCAGCTAAAACATGCATGTGGAACCTAGAGTATGATCAACCATGTGATCGGGAGACGTGTTCAAATATGTCTCAGTTTTCGTACCCTGGTACTCGGGTGCAACATTCCAGACGCTTTACTAACACTCTCCCGACTTGGAGAGTCAGTCCCTTTAACCTCCTGTTTGGCCCAGTTTGCAATTTCTGTGGAAGATGAACAGGAATAGCGAGAACCAATGAGAGACTAGCTGGAGGTGTCTGGACGGGCAAATTTAACTCCCATTTCCCACCAGGAAGAGGAAAGAACCAAAGGCTCAGCGTGCCGTGCCGGAACCAGATTAGGGCCTGAAGCCATCCTGCGGTGTTGCGGCCAGCTCACAAGAAAACGAGTTGAAGAAAGGAGCTCAGGGGCACTGTAATTCACAAACCTGCAGAGTTATAAATGACAACTATCGTCCAAAACTATACTGAAGTAAGGCTGCCAAGAGGACTTGAAAGCGGGGCAGAATTGCAGGAAACCGATTTCAGGAGGTAGACTGGAATTGCATTGAAAGCATAGGAAAAGAGGCAGAACGTCCACAATGATGCACTTGGCCAAAAAGGGCGTATGCGTTTTTTCCTGAATATATTCAGGAAAAAACGCATACGCCCTTTTTGGCCAACCAAGCAAGCTTGCAAAGGAAATCTGCACTACAATGAAGTCTCACTTCCCCCCGGTCAAAAGGGCCATCTGAAAAAAGTGTAAAATCCAGCAAGGCAGGACAGGCCATGGAGAACTGGGAGCCTTGTTATGCTGATGGGCGGGATGTAAATTGCCAACAGACACTCGGGAGAAGTGTATGGTGTTTCCTGAAACATCTAAAAAACAAAGCAACAGAGCCTAGGGCACTTCCACTTATGGTCCTATAGCTTAGGGAAATTAAAATCAAAAAGATACAGCCACCCCAATGTTTGGGACGCCTCTGTTTACAAGAACCTCGTTTACCGTACAAGTTCAATATCACAGAAAGTGAAAAATGGATAAAGAACTTGTGGTACTTACGTACAATGCAGTATCACTCAGCAGTGAAATCTATGTCATCAGGCCCGTAGCAGCACAATGAGTGGATTCAGGTACGATGATTCTAACTGAAATAAGTCACACAGAAAAAGAAACATCATACGATATCAGTAATACACGGAATGTAAACTTGGCTACACAGGAACTGAATTACAGAACAGAACAGGGTCTCAAATTTAGAAAACCAACTTATGCTTGTTTAAGGGTAAAGGTGAGTTGGGGTGCTGCATAAAACCAGAGATTGAAATGAGCACAGATAAAGTTCCTTAAGCCAAATATGGAATAGACAAGAGCTACTCCTTGCTCAACGAAATGGACTCAACACTGCATATTAAACGCCTAAGAATGTACCTGACTCTTAAGTATCTTAAAACCTATGGATTGCTATGTCTCCGAAAGAGAATCAAGCATGTGTACAGGGACATAAACGCAGCAGTGATAGGATTGGAGAGGTTCGGTGAGCAAATGAAGACCCTTTGAAGTCATATTGCATGGTACCCATTCCACGGGTTTCAACTACCCAGGTTTAAGGTATTCTTCCTTCAGCTAAAACATGCATGTGGAACCTAGAGTATGATCAACCATGTGTTCAGGAGACGTGTTCAAATATGTCTCAGTTTTCGTACCCTGGTACTCGGGTGCAACATTCCAGACGCTTTACTAACACTCTCCCGACTTGGAGAGTCAGTCCCTTTAACCTCCTGTTTGGCCCAGTTTGCAATTTCTGCGGAAGATGAACAGGAATAGCGAGAACCAATGAGAGACTAGCTGGAGGTGTCTGGACGGGCAAATTTAACTCCCATTTCCCACCAGGAAGAGGAAAGAACCAAAGGCTCAGCGTGCCGTGCCGGAACCAGATTAGGGCCTGAAGCCATCCTGCGGTGTTGCGGCCAGCTCACAAGAAAACGAGTTGAAGAAAGGAGCTCAGGGGCACTGTAATTCACAAACCTGCAGAGTTATAAATGACAACTATCGTCCAAAAATATACTGAAGTAAGGCTGCCAAGAGGACTTGAAAGCGGGGCAGAATTGCAGGAAACCGATTTCAGGAGGTAGACTGGAATTGCATTGAAAGCATAGGAAAAGAGGCAGAACGTCCACAATGATGCACTTGGCCAAAAAGGGCGTATGCGTTTTTTCCTGAATATATTCAGGAAAAAACGCATACGCCCTTTTTGGCCAACCAAGCAAGCTTGCAAAGGAAATCTGCACTACAATGAAGTCTCACTTCCCCCCGGTCAAAAGGGCCATCTGAACAAAGTGTAAAATCCAGCAAGGCAGGACAGGCCATGGAGAACTGGGAGCCTTGTTATGCTGATGGGCGGGATGTAAATTGCCAACAGACACTGGGGAGAAGTGTATGGTGTTTCCTGAAACATCTAAAAAACAAAGCAACAGAGCCTAGGGCACTTCCACTTATGGTCCTATAGCTTAGGGAAATTAAAATCAAAAAGATACAGCCACCCCAATGTTTGGGACGCCTCTGTTTACAAGAACCTCGTTTACCGTACAAGTTCAATATCACAGAAAGTGAAAAATGGATAAAGAACTTGTGGTACTTACGTACAATGCAGTATCACTCAGCAGTGAAATCTATGTCATCAGGCCCGTAGCAGCACAATGAGTGGATTCAGGTACGATGATTCTAACTGAAATAAGTCACACAGAAAAAGAAACATCATACGATATCAGTAATACACGGAATGTAAACTTGGCTACACAGGAACTGAATTACAGAACAGAACAGGGTCTCAAATTTAGAAAACCAACTTATGCTTGTTTAAGGGTAAAGGTGAGTTGGGGTGCTGCATAAAACCAGAGATTGAAATGAGCACAGATAAAGTTCCTTAAGCCAAATATGGAATAGACAAGAGCTACTCCTTGCTCAACGAAATGGACTAAACACCGCATATTAAACGCCTAAGAATGTACCTGACTCTTAAGTATCTTAAAACCTATGGATTGCTATGTCTCCGAAAGAGAATCAAGCATGTGTACAGGGACATAAACGCAGCAGTGATAGGATTGGAGAGGTTCGGTGAGCAAATGAAGAGCCTTTGAAGTCATATTGCATGGTACCCATTCCACGGGTTTCAACTACCCAGGTTTAAGGTATTCTTCCTTCAGCTAAAACATGCATGTGGAACCTAGAGTATGATCAACCATGTGTTCAGGAGACGTGTTCAAATATGTCTCAGTTTTCGTACCCTGGTACTCGGGTGCAACATTCCAGACGCTTTACTAACACTCTCCCGACTTGGAGAGTCAGTCCCTTTAACCTCCTGTTTGGCCCAGTTTGCAATTTCTGCGGAAGATGAACAGGAATAGCGAGAACCAATGAGAGACTAGCTGGAGGTGTCTGGACGGGCAAATTTAACTCCCATTTCCCACCAGGAAGAGGAAAGAACCAAAGGCTCAGCGTGCCGTGCCGGAACCAGATTAGGGCCTGAAGCCATCCTGCGGTGTTGCGGCCAGCTCACAAGAAAACGAGTTGAAGAAAGGAGCTCAGGGGCACTGTAATTCACAAACCTGCAGAGTTATAAATGACAACTATCGTCCAAAAATATACTGAAGTAAGGCTGCCAAGAGGACTTGAAAGCGGGGCAGAATTGCAGGAAACCGATTTCAGGAGGTAGACTGGAATTGCATTGAAAGCATAGGAAAAGAGGCAGAACGTCCACAATGATGCACTTGGCCAAAAAGGGCGTATGCGTTTTTTCCTGAATATATTCAGGAAAAAACGCATACGCCCTTTTTGGCCAACCAAGCAAGCTTGCAAAGGAAATCTGCACTACAATGAAGTCTCACTTCCCCCCGGTCAAAAGGGCAATCTGAACAAAGTGTAAAATCCAGCAAGGCAGGACAGGCCATGGAGAACTGGGAGCCTTGTTATGCTGATGGGCGGGATGTAAATTGCCAACAGACACTGGGGAGAAGTGTATGGTGTTTCCTGAAACATCTAAAAAACAAAGCAACAGAGCCTAGGGCACTTCCACTTATGGTCCTATAGCTTAGGGAAATTAAAATCAAAAAGATACAGCCACCCCAATGTTTGGGACGCCTCTGTTTACAAGAACCTCGTTTACCGTACAAGTTCAATATCACAGAAAGTGAAAAATGGATAAAGAACTTGTGGTACTTACGTACAATGCAGTATCACTCAGCAGTGAAATCTATGTCATCAGGCCCGTAGCAGCACAATGAGTGGATTCAGGTACGATGATTCTAACTGAAATAAGTCACACAGAAAAAGAAACATCATACGATATCAGTAATACACGGAATGTAAACTTGGCTACACAGGAACTGAATTACAGAACAGAACAGGGTCTCAAATTTAGAAAACCAACTTATGCTTGTTTAAGGGTAAAGGTGAGTTGGGGTGCTGCATAAAACCAGAGATTGAAATGAGCACAGATAAAGTTCCTTAAGCCAAATATGGAATAGACAAGAGCTACTCCTTGCTCAACGAAATGGACTAAACACCGCATATTAAACGCCTAAGAATGTACCTGACTCTTAAGTATCTTAAAACCTATGGATTGCTATGTCTCCGAAAGAGAATCAAGCATGTGTACAGGGACATAAACGCAGCAGTGATAGGATTGGAGAGGTTCGGTGAGCAAATGAAGAGCCTTTGAAGTCATATTGCATGGTACCCATTCCACGGGTTTCAACTACCCAGGTTTAAGGTATTCTTCCTTCAGCTAAAACATGCATGTGGAACCTAGAGTATGATCAACCATGTGATCGGGAGACGTGTTCAAATATGTCTCAGTTTTCGTACCCTGGTACTCGGGTGCAACATTCCAGACGCTTTACTAACACTCTCCCGACTTGGAGAGTCAGTCCCTTTAACCTCCTGTTTGGCCCAGTTTGCAATTTCTGCGGAAGATGAACAGGAATAGCGAGAACCAATGAGAGACTAGCTGGAGGTGTCTGGACGGGCAAATTTAACTCTCATTTCCCACCAGGAAGAGGAAAGAACCAAAGGCTCAGCGTGCCGTGCCGGAACCAGATTAGGGCCTGAAGCCATCCTGCGGTGTTGCGGCCAGCTCACAAGAAAACGAGTTGAAGAAAGGAGCTCAGGGGCACTGTAATTCACAAACCTGCAGAGTTATAAATGACAACTATCGTCCAAAAATATACTGAAGTAAGGCTGCCAAGAGGACTTGAAAGCGGGGCAGAATTGCAGGAAACCGATTTCAGGAGGTAGACTGGAATTGCATTGAAAGCATAGGAAAAGAGGCAGAACGTCCACAATGATGCACTTGGCCAAAAAGGGCGTATGCGTTTTTTCCTGAATATATTCAGGAAAAAACGCATACGCCCTTTTTGGCCAACCAAGCAAGCTTGCAAAGGAAATCTGCACTACAATGAAGTCTCACTTCCCCCCGGTCAAAAGGGCCATCTGAAAAAAGTGTAAAATCCAGAAAGGCAGGACAGGCCATGGAGAACTGGGAGCCTTGTTATGCTGATGGGCGGGATGTAAATTGCCATCAGACACTCGGGAGAAGTGTATGGTGTTTCCTGAAACATCTAAAAAACAAAGCAACAGAGCCTAGGGCACTTCCACTTATGGTCCTATAGCTTAGGGAAATTAAAATCAAAAAGATACAGCCACCCCAATGTTTGGGACGCCTCTGTTTACAAGAACCTCGTTTACCGTACAAGTTCAATATCACAGAAAGTGAAAAATGGATAAAGAACTTGTGGTACTTACGTACAATGCAGTATCACTCAGCAGTGAAATCTATGTCATCAGGCCCGTAGCAGCACAATGAGTGGATTCAGGTACGATGATTCTAACTGAAATAAGTCACACAGAAAAAGAAACATCATACGATATCAGTAATACACGGAATGTAAACTTGGCTACACAGGAACTGAATTACAGAACAGAACAGGGTCTCAAATTTAGAAAACCAACTTATGCTTGTTTAAGGGTAAAGGTGAGTTGGGGTGCTGCATAAAACCAGAGATTGAAATGAGCACAGATAAAGTTCCTTAAGCCAAATATGGAATAGACAAGAGCTACTCCTTGCTCAACGAAATGGACTCAACACCGCATATTAAACGCCTAAGAATGTACCTGACTCTTAAGTATCTTAAAACCTATGGATTGCTATGTCTCCGAAAGAGAATCAAGCATGTGTACAGGGACATAAACGCAGCAGTGATAGGATTGGAGAGGTTCGGTGAGCAAATGAAGACCCTTTGAAGTCATATTGCATGGTACCCATTCCACGGGTTTCAACTACCCAGGTTTAAGGTATTCTTCCTTCAGCTAAAACATGCATGTGGAACCTAGAGTATGATCAACCATGTGATCGGGAGACGTGTTCAAATATGTCTCAGTTTTCGTACGCTGGTACTCGGGTGCAACATTCCAGACGCTTTACTAACACTCTCCCGACTTGGAGAGTCAGTCCCTTTAACCTCCTGTTTGGCCCAGTTTGCAATTTCTGCGGAAGATGAACAGGAATAGCGAGAACCAATGAGAGACTAGCTGGAGGTGTCTGGACGGGCAAATTTAACTCTCATTTCCCACCAGGAAGAGGAAAGAACCAAAGGCTCAGCGTGCCGTGCCGGAACCAGATTAGGGCCTGAAGCCATCCTGCGGTGTTGCGGCCAGCTCACAAGAAAACGAGTTGAAGAAAGGAGCTCAGGGGCACTGTAATTCACAAACCTGCAGAGTTATAAATGACAACTATCGTCCAAAAATATACTGAAGTAAGGCTGCCAAGAGGACTTGAAAGCGGGGCAGAATTGCAGGAAACCGATTTCAGGAGGTAGACTGGAATTGCATTGAAAGCATAGGAAAAGAGGCAGAACGTCCACAATGATGCACTTGTCCAAAAAGGGCGTATGCGTTTTTTCCTGAATATATTCAGGAAAAAACGCATATGCCCTTTTTGGCCAACCAAGCAAGCTTGCAAAGGAAATCTGCACTACAATGAAGTCTCACTTCCCCCCGGTCAAAAGGGCCATCTGAACAAAGTGTAAAATCCAGAAAGGCAGGACAGGCCATGGAGAACTGGGAGCCTTGTTATGCTGATGGGCGGGATGTAAATTGCCAACAGACACTGGGGAGAAGTGTATGGTGTTTCCTGAAACATCTAAAAAACAAAGCAACAGAGCCTAGGGCACTTCCACTTATGGTCCTATAGCTTAGGGAAATTAAAATCAAAAAGATACAGCCACCCCAATGTTTGGGACGCCTCTGTTTACAAGAACCTCGTTTACCGTACAAGTTCAATATCACAGAAAGTGAAAAATGCATAAAGAACTTGTGGTACTTACGTACAATGCAGTATCACTCAGCAGTGAAATCTAGGTCATCAGGCCCGTAGCAGCACAATGAGTGGATTCAGGTACGATGATTCTAACTGAAATAAGTCACACAGAAAAAGAAACATCATACGATATCAGTAATACACGGAATGTAAACTTGGCTACACAGGAACTGAATTACAGAACAGAACAGGGTCTCAAATTTAGAAAACCAACTTATGCTTGTTTAAGGGTAAAGGTGAGTTGGGGTGCTGCACAAAACCAGAGATTGAAATGAGCACAGATAAAGTTCCTTAAGCCAAATATGGAATAGACAAGAGCTACTCCTTGCTCAACGAAATGGACTCAACACCGCATATTAAACGCCTAAGAATGTACCTGACTCTTAAGTATCTTAAAACCTATGGATTGCTATGTCTCCGAAAGAGAATCAAGCATGTGTACAGGGACATAAACGCAGCAGTGATAGGATTGGAGAGGTTCGGTGAGCAAATGAAGACCCTTTGAAGTCATATTGCATGGTACCCATTCCACGGGTTTCAACTACCCAGGTTTAAGGTATTCTTCCTTCAGCTAAAACATGCATGTGGAACCTAGAGTATGATCAACCATGTGATCGGGAGACGTGTTCAAATATGTCTCAGTTTTCGTACCCTGGTACTCGGGTGCAACATTCCAGACGCTTTACTAACACTCTCCCGACTTGGAGAGTCAGTCCCTTTAACCTCCTGTTTGGCCCAGTTTGCAATTTCTGCGGAAGATGAACAGGAATAGCGAGAACCAATGAGAGACTAGCTGGAGGTGTCTGGACGGGCAAATTTAACTCCCATTTCCCACCAGGAAGAGGAAAGAACCAAAGGCTCAGCGTGCCGTGCCGGAACCAGATTAGGGCCTGAAGCCATCCTGCGGTGTTGCGGCCAGCTCACAAGAAAACGAGTTGAAGAAAGGAGCTCAGGGGCACTGTAATTCACAAACCTGCAGAGTTATAAATGACAACTATCGTCCAAAACTATACTGAAGTAAGGCTGCCAAGAGGACTTGAAAGCGGGGCAGAATTGCAGGAAACCGATTTCAGGAGGTAGACTGGAATTGCATTGAAAGCATAGGAAAAGAGGCAGAACGTCCACAATGATGCACTTGGCCAAAAAGGGCGTATGCGTTTTTTCCTGAATATATTCAGGAAAAAACGCATACGCCCTTTTTGGCCAACCAAGCAAGCTTGCAAAGGAAATCTGCACTACAATGAAGTCTCACTTCCCCCCGGTCAAAAGGGCCATCTGAAAAAAGTGTAAAATCCAGAAAGGCAGGACAGGCCATGGAGAACTGGGAGCCTTGTTATGCTGATGGGCGGGATGTAAATTGCCAACAGACACTCGGGAGAAGTGTATGGTGTTTCCTGAAACATCTAAAAAACAAAGCAACAGAGCCTAGGGCACTTCCACTTATGGTCCTATAGCTTAGGGAAATTAAAATCAAAAAGATACAGCCACCCCAATGTTTGGGACGCCTCTGTTTACAAGAACCTCGTTTACCGTACAAGTTCAATATCACAGAAAGTGAAAAATGGATAAAGAACTTGTGGTACTTACGTACAATGCAGTATCACTCAGCAGTGAAATCTATGTCATCAGGCCCGTAGCAGCACAATGAGTGGATTCAGGTACGATGATTCTAACTGAAATAAGTCACACAGAAAAAGAAACATCATACGATATCAGTAATACACGGAATGTAAACTTGGCTACACAGGAACTGAATTACAGAACAGAACAGGGTCTCAAATTTAGAAAACCAACTTATGCTTGTTTAAGGGTAAAGGTGAGTTGGGGTGCTGCATAAAACCAGAGATTGAAATGAGCACAGATAAAGTTCCTTAATCCAAATATGGAATAGACAAGAGCTACTCCTTGCTCAACGAAATGGACTCAACACCGCATATTAAACACCTAAGAATGTACCTGACTCTTAAGTATCTTAAAACCTATGGATTGCTATGTCTCCGAAAGAGAATCAAGCATGTGTACAGGGACATAAACGCAGCAGTGATAGGATTGGAGAGGTTCGGTGAGCAAATGAAGACCCTTTGAAGTCATATTGCATGGTACCCATTCCACGGGTTTCAACTACCCAGGTTTAAGGTATTCTTCCTTCAGCTAAAACATGCATGTGGAACCTAGAGTATGATCAACCATGTGATCGGGAGACGTGTTCAAATATGTCTCAGTTTTCGTACCCTGGTACTCGGGTGCAACATTCCAGACGCTTTACTAACACTCTCCCGACTTGGAGAGTCAGTCCCTTTAACCTCCTGTTTGGCCCAGTTTGCAATTTCTGCGGAAGATGAACAGGAATAGCGAGAACCAATGAGAGACTAGCTGGAGGTGTCTGGACGGGCAAATTTAACTCCCATTTCCCACCAGGAAGAGGAAAGAACCAAAGGCTCAGCGTGCCGTGCCGGAACCAGATTAGGGCCTGAAGCCATCCTGCGGTGTTGCGGCCAGCTCACAAGAAAACGAGTTGAAGAAAGGAGCTCAGGGGCACTGTAATTCACAAACCTGCAGAGTTATAAATGACAACTACCGTCCAAAAATATACTGAAGTAAGGCTGCCAAGAGGACTTGAAAGCGGGGCAGAATTGCAGGAAACCGATTTCAGGAGGTAGACTGGAATTGCATTGAAAGCATAGGAAAAGAGGCAGAACGTCCACAATGATGCACTTGGCCAAAAAGGGCGTATGCGTTTTTTCCTGAATATATTCAGGAAAAAACGCATACGCCCTTTTTGGCCAACCAAGCAAGCTTGCAAAGGAAATCTGCACTACAATGAAGTCTCACTTCCCCCCGGTCAAAAGGGCCATCTGAAAAAAGTGTAAAATCCAGCAAGGCAGGACAGGCCATGGAGAACTGGGAGCCTTGTTATGCTGATGGGCGGGATGTAAATTGCCAACAGACACTCGGGAGAAGTGTATGGTGTTTCCTGAAACATCTAAAAAACAAAGCAACAGAGCCTAGGGCACTTCCACTTATGGTCCTATAGCTTAGGGAAATTAAAATCAAAAAGATACAGCCACCCCAATGTTTGGGACGCCTCTGTTTACAAGAACCTCGTTTACCATACAAGTTCAATATCACAGAAAGTGAAAAATGGATAAAGAACTTGTGGTACTTACGTACAATGCAGTATCACTCAGCAGTGAAATCTAGGTCATCAGGCCCGTAGCAGCACAATGAGTGGATTCAGGTACGATGATTCTAACTGAAATAAGTCACACAGAAAAAGAAACATCATACGATATCAGTAATACACGGAATGTAAACTTGGCTACACAGGAACTGAATTACAGAACAGAACAGGGTCTCAAATTTAGAAAACCAACTTATGCTTGTTTAAGGGTAAAGGTGAGTTGGGGTGCTGCATAAAACCAGAGATTGAAATGAGCACAGATAAAGTTCCTTAAGCCAAATATGGAATAGACAAGAGCTACTCCTTGCTCAACGAAATGGACTCAACACCCCATATTAAACGCCTAAGAATGTACCTGACTCTTAAGTATCTTAAAACCTATGGATTGCTATGTCTCCAAAAGAGAATCAAGCATGTGTACAGGGACATAAACGCAGCAGTGATAGGATTGGAGAGGTTCGGTGAGCAAATGAAGACCCTTTGAAGTCATATTGCATGGTACCCATTCCACGGGTTTCAACTACCCAGGTTTAAGGTATTCTTCCTTCAGCTAAAACATGCATGTGGAACCTAGAGTATGATCAACCATGTGATCGGGAGACGTGTTCAAATATGTCTCAGTTTTCGTACCCTGGTACTCGGGTGCAACATTCCAGACGCTTTACTAACACTCTCCCGACTTGGAGAGTCAGTCCCTTTAACCTCCTGTTTGGCCCAGTTTGCAATTTCTGCGGAAGATGAACAGGAATAGCGAGAACCAATGAGAGACTAGCTGGAGGTGTCTGGACGGGCAAATTTAACTCCCATTTCCCACCAGGAAGAGGAAAGAACCAAAGGCTCAGCGTGCCGTGCCGGAACCAGATTAGGGCCTGAAGCCATCCTGCGGTGTTGCGGCCAGCTCACAAGAAAACGAGTTGAAGAAAGGAGCTCAGGGGCACTGTAATTCACAAACCTGCAGAGTTATAAATGACAACTATCGTCCAAAAATATACTGAAGTAAGGCTGCCAAGAGGACTTGAAAGCGGGGCAGAATTGCAGGAAACCGATTTCAGGAGGTAGACTGGAATTGCATTGAAAGCATAGGAAAAGAGGCAGAACGTCCACAATGATGCACTTGGCCAAAAAGGGCGTATGCGTTTTTTCCTGAATATATTCAGGAAAAAACGCATACGCCCTTTTTGGCCAACCAAGCAAGCTTGCAAAGGAAATCTGCACTACAATGAAGTCTCACTTCCCCCCGGTCAAAAGGGCCATCTGAAAAAAGTGTAAAATCCAGCAAGGCAGGACAGGCCATGGAGAACTGGGAGCCTTGTTATGCTGATGGGCGGGATGTAAATTGCCAACAGACACTCGGGAGAAGTGTATGGTGTTTCCTGAAACATCTAAAAAACAAAGCAACAGAGCCTAGGGCACTTCCACTTATGGTCCTATAGCTTAGGGAAATTAAAATCAAAAAGATACAGCCACCCCAATGTTTGGGACGCCTCTGTTTACAAGAACCTCGTTTACCGTACAAGTTCAATATCACAGAAAGTGAAAAATGGATAAAGAACTTGTGGTACTTACGTACAATGCAGTATCACTCAGCAGTGAAATCTATGTCATCAGGCCCGTAGCAGCACAATGAGTGGATTCAGGTATGATGATTCTAACTGAAATAAGTCACACAGAAAAAGAAACATCATACGATATCAGTAATACACGGAATGTAAACTTGGCTACACAGGAACTGAATTACAGAACAGAACAGGGTCTCAAATTTAGAAAACCAACTTATGCTTGTTTAAGGGTAAAGGTGAGTTGGGGTGCTGCATAAAACCAGAGATTGAAATGAGCACAGATAAAGTTCCTTAAGCCAAATATGGAATAGACAAGAGCTACTCCTTGCTCAACGAAATGGACTCAACACCGCATATTAAACGCCTAAGAATGTACCTGACTCTTAAGTATCTTAAAACCTATGGATTGCTATGTCTCCGAAAGAGAATCAAGCATGTGTACAGGGACATAAACGCAGCAGTGATAGGATTGGAGAGGTTCGGTGAGCAAATGAAGACCCTTTGCAGTCATATTGCATGGTACCCATTCCACGGGTTTCAACTACCCAGGTTTAAGGTATTCTTCCTTCAGCTAAAACATGCATGTGGAACCTAGAGTATGATCAACCATGTGATCGGGAGACGTGTTCAAATATGTCTCAGTTTTCGTACCCTGGTACAAGGGTGCAACATTCCAGACGCTTTACTAACACTCTCCCGACTTGGAGAGTCAGTCCCTTTAACCTCCTGTTTGGCCCAGTTTGCAATTTCTGCGGAAGATGAACAGGAATAGCGAGAACCAATGAGAGACTAGCTGGAGGTGTCTGGACGGGCAAATTTAACTCTCATTTCCCACCAGGAAGAGGAAATAACCAAAGGCTCAGCGTGCCGTGCCGGAACCAGATTAGGGCCTGAAGCCATCCTGCGGTGTTGCGGCCAGCTCACAAGAAAACGAGTTGAAGAAAGGAGCTCAGGGGCACTGTAATTCACAAACCTGCAGAGTTATAAATGACAACTATCGTCCAAAAATATACTGAAGTAAGGCTGCCAAGAGGACTTGAAAGCGGGGCAGAATTGCAGGAAACCGATTTCAGGAGGTAGACTGGAATTGCATTGAAAGCATAGGAAAAGAGGCAGAACGTCCACAATGATGCACTTGGCCAAAAAGGGCGTATGCGTTTTTTCCTGAATATATTCAGGAAAAAACGCATACGCCCTTTTTGGCCAACCAAGCAAGCTTGCAAAGGAAATCTGCACTACAATGAAGTCTCACTTCCCCCCGGTCAAAAGGGCCATCTGAAAAAAGTGTAAAATCCAGCAAGGCAGGACAGGCCATGGAGAACTGGGAGCCTTGTTATGCTGATGGGCGGGATGTAAATTGCCAACAGACACTCGGGAGAAGTGTATGGTGTTTCCTGAAACATCTAAAAAACAAAGCAACAGAGCCTAGGGCACTTCCACTTATGGTCCTATAGCTTAGGGAAATTAAAATCAAAAAGATACAGCCACCCCAATGTTTGGGACGCCTCTGTTTACAAGAACCTCGTTTACCGTACAAGTTCAATATCACAGAAAGTGAAAAATGGATAAAGAACTTGTGGTACTTACGTACAATGCAGTATCACTCAGCAGTGAAATCTATGTCATCAGGCCCGTAGCAGCACAATGAGTGGATTCAGGTACGATGATTCTAACTGAAATAAGTCACACAGAAAAAGAAACATCATACGATATCAGTAATACACGGAATGTAAACTTGGCTACACAGGAACTGAATTACAGAACAGAACAGGGTCTCAAATTTAGAAAACCAACTTATGCTTGTTTAAGGGTAAAGGTGAGTTGGGGTGCTGCATAAAACCAGAGATTGAAATGAGCACAGATAAAGTTCCTTAAGCCAAATATGGAATAGACAAGAGCTACTCCTTGCTCAACGAAATGGACTCAACACCGCATATTAAACGCCTAAGAATGTACCTGACTCTTAAGTATCTTAAAACCTATGGATTGCTATGTCTCCGAAAGAGAATCAAGCATGTGTACAGGGACATAAACGCAGCAGTGATAGGATTGGAGAGGTTCGGTGAGCAAATGAAGACCCTTTGCAGTCATATTGCATGGTACCCATTGCACGGGTTTCAACTACCCAGGTTTAAGGTATTTTTCCTTCAGCTAAAACATGCATGTGGAACCTAGAGTATGATCAACCATGTGATCGGGAGACGTGTTCAAATATGTCTCAGTTTTCGTACCCTGGTACAAGGGTGCAACATTCCAGACGCTTTACTAACACTCTCCTGACTTGGAGAGTCAGTCCCTTTAACCTCCTGTTTGGCCCAGTTTGCAATTTCTGCGGAAGATGAACAGGAATAGCGAGAACCAATGAGAGACTAGCTGGAGGTGTCTGGACGGGCAAATTTAACTCTCATTTCCCACCAGGAAGAGGAAATAACCAAAGGCTCAGCGTGCCGTGCCGGAACCAGATTAGGGCCTGAAGCCATCCTGCGGTGTTGCGGCCAGCTCACAAGAAAACGAGTTGAAGAAAGGAGCTCAGGGGCACTGTAATTCACAAACCTGCAGAGTTATAAATGACAACTATCGTCCAAAAATATACTGAAGTAAGGCTGCCAAGAGGACTTGAAAGCGGGGCAGAATTGCAGGAAACCGATTTCAGGAGGTAGACTGGAATTGCATTGAAAGCATAGGAAAAGAGGCAGAACGTCCACAATGATGCACTTGGCCAAAAAGGGCGTATGCGTTTTTTCCTGAATATATTCAGGAAAAAACGCATACGCCCTTTTTGGCCAACCAAGCAAGCTTGCAAAGGAAATCTGCACTACAATGAAGTCTCACTTCCCCCCGGTCAAAAGGGCCATCTGAAAAAAGTGTAAAATCCAGCAAGGCAGGACAGGCCATGGAGAACTGGGAGCCTTGTTATGCTGATGGGCGGGATGTAAATTGCCAACAGACACTCGGGAGAAGTGTATGGTGTTTCCTGAAACATCTAAAAAACAAAGCAACAGAGCCTAGGGCACTTCCACTTATGGTCCTATAGCTTAGGGAAATTAAAATCAAAAAGATACAGCCACCCCAATGTTTGGGACGCCTCTGTTTACAAGAACCTCGTTTACCGTACAAGTTCAATATCACAGAAAGTGAAAAATGCATAAAGAACTTGTGGTACTTACGTACAATGCAGTATCACTCAGCAGTGAAATCTATGTCATCAGGCCCGTAGCAGCACAATGAGTGGATTCAGGTACGATGATTCTAAATGAAATAAGTCACACAGAAAAAGAAACATCATACGATATCAGTAATACACGGAATGTAAACTTGGCTACACAGGAACTGAATTACAGAACAGAACAGGGTCTCAAATTTAGAAAACCAACTTATGCTTGTTTAAGGGTAAAGGTGAGTTGGGGTGCTGCATAAAACCAGAGATTGAAATGAGCACAGATAAAGTTCCTTAAGCCAAATATGGAATAGACAAGAGCTACTCCTTGCTCAACGAAATGGACTCAACACCGCATATTAAACGCCTAAGAATGTACCTGACTCTTAAGTATCTTAAAACCTATGGATTGCTATGTCTCCGAAAGAGAATCAAGCATGTGTACAGGGACATAAACGCAGCAGTGATAGGATTGGAGAGGTTCGGTGAGCAAATGAAGACCCTTTGAAGTCATATTGCATGGTACCCATTCCACGGGTTTCAACTACCCAGGTTTAAGGTATTCTTCCTTCAGCTAAAACATGCATGTGGAACCTAGAGTATGATCAACCATGTGATCGGGAGACGTGTTCAAATATGTCTCAGTTTTCGTACCCTGGTACTCGGGTGCAACATTCCAGACGCTTTACTAACACTCTCCCGACTTGGAGAGTCAGTCCCTTTAACCTCCTGTTTGGCCCAGTTTGCAATTTCTGCGGAAGATGAACAGGAATAGCGAGAACCAATGAGAGACTAGCTGGAGGTGTCTGGACGGGCAAATTTAACTCCCATTTCCCACCAGGAAGAGGAAAGAACCAAAGGCTCAGCGTGCCGTGCCAGAACCAGATTAGGGCCTGAAGCCATCCTGCGGTGTTGCGGCCAGCTCACAAGAAAACGAGTTGAAGAAAGGAGCTCAGGGGCACTGTAATTCACAAACCTGCAGAGTTATAAATGACAACTATCGTCCAAAAATATACTGAAGTAAGGCTGCCAAGAGGACTTGAAAGCGGGGCAGAATTGCAGGAAACCGATTTCAGGAGGTAGACTGGAATTGCATTGAAAGCATAGGAAAAGAGGCAGAACGTCCACAATGATGCACTTGGCCAAAAAGGGCGTATGCGTTTTTTCCTGAATATATTCAGGAAAAAACGCATACGCCCTTTTTGGCCAACCAAGCAAGCTTGCAAAGGAAATCTGCACTACAATGAAGTCTCACTTCCCCCCGGTCAAAAGGGCCATCTGAAAAAAGTGTAAAATCCAGCAAGGCAGGACAGGCCATGGAGAACTGGGAGCCTTGTTATGCTGATGGGCGGGATGTAAATTGCCAACAGACACTCGGGAGAAGTGTATGGTGTTTCCTGAAACATCTAAAAAACAAAGCAACAGAGCCTAGGGCACTTCCACTTATGGTCCTATAGCTTAGGGAAATTAAAATCAAAAAGATACAGCCACCCCAATGTTTGGGACGCCTCTGTTTACAAGAACCTCGTTTACCGTACAAGTTCAATATCACAGAAAGTGAAAAATGGATAAAGAACTTGTGGTACTTACGTACAATGCAGTATCACTCAGCAGTGAAATCTATGTCATCAGGCCCGTAGCAGCACAATGAGTGGATTCAGGTATGATGATTCTAACTGAAATAAGTCACACAGAAAAAGAAACATCATACGATATCAGTAATACACGGAATGTAAACTTGGCTACACAGGAACTGAATTACAGAACAGAACAGGGTCTCAAATTTAGAAAACCAACTTATGCTTGTTTAAGGGTAAAGGTGAGTTGGGGTGCTGCATAAAACCAGAGATTGAAATGAGCACAGATAAAGTTCCTTAAGCCAAATATGGAATAGACAAGAGCTACTCCTTGCTCAACGAAATGGACTCAACACCCCATATTAAACGCCTAAGAATGTACCTGACTCTTAAGTATCTTAAAACCTATGGATTGCTATGTCTCCGAAAGAGAATCAAGCATGTGTACAGGGACATAAACGCAGCAGTGATAGGATTGGAGAGGTTCGGTGAGCAAATGAAGACCCTTTGAAGTCATATTGCATGGTACCCATTCCACGGGTTTCAACTACCCAGGTTTAAGGTATTCTTCCTTCAGCTAAAACATGCATGTGGAACCTAGAGTATGATCAACCATGTGATCGGGAGACGTGTTCAAATATGTCTCAGTTTTCGTACCCTGGTACTCGGGTGCAACATTCCAGACGCTTTACTAACACTCTCCCGACTTGGAGAGTCAGTCCCTTTAACCTCCTGTTTGGCCCAGTTTGCAATTTCTGCGGAAGATGAACAGGAATAGCGAGAACCAATGAGAGACTAGCTGGAGGTGTCTGGACGGGCAAATTTAACTCCCATTTCCCACCAGGAAGAGGAAAGAACCAAAGGCTCAGCGTGTCGTGCCGGAACCAGATTAGGGCCTGAAGCCATCCTGCGGTGTTGCGGCCAGCTCACAAGAAAACGAGTTGAAGAAAGGAGCTCAGGGGCACTGTAATTCACAAACCTGCAGAGTTATAAATGACAACTATCGTCCAAAAATATACTGAAGTAAGGCTGCCAAGAGGACTTGAAAGCGGGGCAGAATTGCAGGAAACCGATTTCAGGAGGTAGACTGGAATTGCATTGAAAGCATAGGAAAAGAGGCAGAACGTCCACAATGATGCACTTGGCCAAAAAGGGCGTATGCGTTTTTTCCTGAATATATTCAGGAAAAAACGCATACGCCCTTTTTGGCCAACCAAGCAAGCTTGCAAAGGAAATCTGCACTACAATGAAGTCTCACTTCCCCCCTGTCAAAAGGGCCATCTGAAAAAAGTGTAAAATCCAGCAAGGCAGGACAGGCCATGGAGAACTGGGAGCCTTGTTATGCTGATGGGCGGGATGTAAATTGCCAACAGACACTCTGGAGAAGTGTATGGTGTTTCCTGAAACATCTAAAAAACAAAGCAACCTAGGGCACTTCCACTTATGGTCCTATAGTTAGGGAAATTAAAATCAAAAAGATACATCCACCCCAATGTTTGGGACGCCTCTGTTTACAAGAACCTCGTTTACCGTACAAGTTCAATATCACAGAAAGTGAAAAATGGATAAAGAACTTGTGGTACTTACGTACAATGCAGTATCACTCAGCAGTGAAATCTATGTCATCAGGCCCGTAGCAGCACAATGAGTGGATTCAGGTACGATGATTCTAACTGAAATAAGTCACACAGAAAAAGAAACATCATACGATATCAGTAATACACGGAATGTAAACTTGGCTACACAGGAACTGAATTACAGAACAGAACAGGGTCTCAAATTTAGAAAACCAACTTATGCTTGTTTAAGGGTAAAGGTGAGTTGGGGTGCTGCATAAAACCAGAGATTGAAATGAGCACAGATAAAGTTCCTTAAGCCAAATATGGAATAGACAAGAGCTACTCCTTGCTCAACGAAATGGACTCAACACCGCATATTAAACGCCTAAGAATGTACCTGACTCTTAAGTATCTTAAAACCTATGGATTGCTATGTCTCCAAAAAAGAGAATCAAGCATGTGTACAGGGACATAAACGCAGCAGTGATAGGATTGGAGAGGTTCGGTGAGCAAATGAAGACCCTTTGCAGTCATATTGCATGGTACCCATTGCACGGGTTTCAACTACCCAGGTTTAAGGTATTCTTCCTTCAGCTAAAACATGCATGTGGAACCTAGAGTATGATCAACCATGTGATCGGGAGACGTGTTCAAATATGTCTCAGTTTTCGTACCCTGGTACAAGGGTGCAACATTCCAGACGCTTTACTAACACTCTCCTGACTTGGAGAGTCAGTCCCTTTAACCTCCTGTTTGGCCCAGTTTGCAATTTCTGCGGAAGATGAACAGGAATAGCGAGAACCAATGAGAGACTAGCTGGAGGTGTCTGGACGGGCAAATTTAACTCTCATTTCCCACCAGGAAGAGGAAATAACCAAAGGCTCAGCGTGCCGTGCCGGAACCAGATTAGGGCCTGAAGCCATCCTGCGGTGTTGCGGCCAGCTCACAAGAAAACGAGTTGAAGAAAGGAGCTCAGGGGCACTGTAATTCACAAACCTGCAGAGTTATAAATGACAACTATCGTCCAAAAATATACTGAAGTAAGGCTGCCAAGAGGACTTGAAAGCAGGGCAGAATTGCAGGAAACCGATTTCAGGAGGTAGACTGGAATTGCATTGAAAGCATAGGAAAAGAGGCAGAACGTCCACAATGATGCACTTGGCCAAAACGGCGTATGCGTTTTTTCCTGAATATATTCAGGAAAAAACGCATACGCCCTTTTTGGCCAACCAAGCAAGCTTGCAAAGGAAATCTGCACTACAATGAAGTCTCACTTCCCCCCGGTCAAAAGGGCCATCTGAAAAAAGTGTAAAATCCAGAAAGGCAGGACAGGCCATGGAGAACTGGGAGCCTTGTTATGCTGATGGGCGGGATGTAAATTGCCAACAGACACTCGGGAGAAGTGTATGGTGTTTCCTGAAACATCTAAAAAACAAAGCAACAGAGCCTAGGGCACTTCCACTTATGGTCCTATAGCTTAGGGAAATTAAAATCAAAAAGATACAGCCACCCCAATGTTTGGGACGCCTCTGTTTACAAGAACCTCGTTTACCGTACAAGTTCAATATCACAGAAAGTGAAAAATGCATAAAGAACTTGTGGTACTTACGTACAATGCAGTATCACTCAGCAGTGAAATCTATGTCATCAGGCCCGTAGCAGCACAATGAGTGGATTCAGGTACGATGATTCTAACTGAAATAAGTCACACAGAAAAAGAAACATCATACGATATCAGTAATACACGGAATGTAAACTTGGCTACACAGGAACTGAATTACAGAACAGAACAGGGTCTCAAATTTAGAAAACCAACTTATGCTTGTTTAAGGGTAAAGGTGAGTTGGGGTGCTGCATAAAACCAGAGATTGAAATGAGCACAGATAAAGTTCCTTAAGCCAAATATGGAATAGACAAGAGCTACTCCTTGCTCAACGAAATGGACTCAACACCGCATATTAAACGCCTAAGAATGTACCTGACTCTTAAGTATCTTAAAACCTATGGATTGCTATGTCTCCGAAAGAGAATCAAGCATGTGTACAGGGACATAAACGCAGCAGTGATAGGATTGGAGAGGTTCGGTGAGCAAATGAAGACCCTTTGAAGTCATATTGCATGGTACCCATTCCACGGGTTTCAACTACCCAGGTTTAAGGTATTCTTCCTTCAGCTAAAACATGCATGTGGAACCTAGAGTATGATCAACCATGTGATCGGGAGACGTGTTCAAATATGTCTCAGTTTTCGTACCCTGGTACAAGGGTGCAACATTCCAGACGCTTTACTAACACTCTCCTGACTTGGAGAGTCAGTCCCTTTAACCTCCTGTTTGGCCCAGTTTGCAATTTCTGCGGAAGATGAACAGGAATAGCGAGAACCAATGAGAGACTAGCTGGAGGTGTCTGGACGGGCAAATTTAACTCTCATTTCCCACCAGGAAGAGGAAATAACCAAAGGCTCAGCGTGCCGTGCCGGAACCAGATTAGGGCCTGAAGCCATCCTGCGGTGTTGCGGCCAGCTCACAAGAAAACGAGTTGAAGAAAGGAGCTCAGGGGCACTGTAATTCACAAACCTGCAGAGTTATAAATGACAACTATCGTCCAAAAATATACTGAAGTAAGGCTGCCAAGAGGACTTGAAAGCAGGGCAGAATTGCAGGAAACCGATTTCAGGAGGTAGACTGGAATTGCATTGAAAGCATAGGAAAAGAGGCAGAACGTCCACAATGATGCACTTGGCCAAAACGGCGTATGCGTTTTTTCCTGAATATATTCAGGAAAAAACGCATACGCCCTTTTTGGCCAACCAAGCAAGCTTGCAAAGGAAATCTGCACTACAATGAAGTCTCACTTCCCCCCGGTCAAAAGGGCCATCTGAAAAAAGTGTAAAATCCAGAAAGGCAGGACAGGCCATGGAGAACTGGGAGCCTTGTTATGCTGATGGGCGGGATGTAAATTGCCAACAGACACTCGGGAGAAGTGTATGGTGTTTCCTGAAACATCTAAAAAACAAAGCAACAGAGCCTAGGGCACTTCCACTTATGGTCCTATAGCTTAGGGAAATTAAAATCAAAAAGATACAGCCACCCCAATGTTTGGGACGCCTCTGTTTACAAGAACCTCGTTTACCGTACAAGTTCAATATCACAGAAAGTGAAAAATGCATAAAGAACTTGTGGTACTTACGTACAATGCAGTATCACTCAGCAGTGAAATCTATGTCATCAGGCCCGTAGCAGCACAATGAGTGGATTCAGGTACGATGATTCTAACTGAAATAAGTCACACAGAAAAAGAAACATCATACGATATCAGTAATACACGGAATGTAAACTTGGCTACACAGGAACTGAATTACAGAACAGAACAGGGTCTCAAATTTAGAAAACCAACTTATGCTTGTTTAAGGGTAAAGGTGAGTTGGGGTGCTGCATAAAACCAGAGATTGAAATGAGCACAGATAAAGTTCCTTAAGCCAAATATGGAATAGACAAGAGCTACTCCTTGCTCAACGAAATGGACTCAACACCGCATATTAAACGCCTAAGAATGTACCTGACTCTTAAGTATCTTAAAACCTATGGATTGCTATGTCTCCGAAAGAGAATCAAGCATGTGTACAGGGACATAAACGCAGCAGTGATAGGATTGGAGAGGTTCGGTGAGCAAATGAAGACCCTTTGAAGTCATATTGCATGGTACCCATTCCACGGGTTTCAACTACCCAGGTTTAAGGTATTCTTCCTTCAGCTAAAACATGCATGTGGAACCTAGAGTATGATCAACCATGTGATCGGGAGACGTGTTCAAATATGTCTCAGTTTTCGTACCCTGGTACTCGGGTGCAACATTCCAGACGCTTTACTAACACTCTCCCGACTTGGAGAGTCAGTCCCTTTAACCTCCTGTTTGGCCCAGTTTGCAATTTCTGCGGAAGATGAACAGGAATAGCGAGAACCAATGAGAGACTAGCTGGAGGTGTCTGGACGGGCATATTTAACTCCCATTTCCCACCAGGAAGAGGAAAGAACCAAAGGCTCAGCGTGCCGTGCCAGAACCAGATTAGGGCCTGAAGCCATCCTGCGGTGTTGCGGCCAGCTCACAAGAAAACGAGTTGAAGAAAGGAGCTCAGGGGCACTGTAATTCACAAACCTGCAGAGTTATAAATGACAACTATCGTCCAAAAATATACTGAAGTAAGGCTGCCAAGAGGACTTGAAAGCGGGGCAGAATTGCAGGAAACCGATTTCAGGAGGTAGACTGGAATTGCATTGAAAGCATAGGAAAAGAGGCAGAACGTCCACAATGATGCACTTGGCCAAAAAGGGCGTATGCGTTTTTTCCTGAATATATTCAGGAAAAAACGCATACGCCCTTTTTGGCCAACCAAGCAAGCTTGCAAAGGAAATCTGCACTACAATGAAGTCTCACTTCCCCCCGGTCAAAAGGGCCATCTGAAAAAAGTGTAAAATCCAGAAAGGCAGGACAGGCCATGGAGAACTGGGAGCCTTGTTATGCTGATGGGCGGGATGTAAATTGCCAACAGACACTCGGGAGAAGTGTATGGTGTTTCCTGAAACATCTAAAAAACAAAGCAACCTAGGGCATTTCCACTTATGGTCCTATAGTTTAGGGAAATTAAAATCAAAAAGATACAGCCACCCCAATATTTGGGACGCCTCTGTTTACAAGAACCTCGTTTACCGTACAAGTTCAATATCACAGAAAGTGAAAAATGGATAAAGAACTTGTGGTACTTACGTACAATGCAGTATCACTCAGCAGTGAAATCTATGTCATCAGGCCCGTAGCAGCACAATGAGTGGATTCAGCTACGATGATTCTAACTGAAATAAGTCACACAGAAAAAGAAACATCATACGATATCAGTAATACACGGAATGTAAACTTGGCTACACAGGAACTGAATTACAGAACAGAACAGGGTCTCAAATTTAGAAAACCAACTTATGCTTGTTTAAGGGTAAAGGTGAGTTGGGGTGCTGCACAAAACCAGAGATTGAAATGAGCACAGATAAAGTTCCTTAAGCCAAATATGGAATAGACAAGAGCTACTCCTTGCTCAACGAAATGGACTCAACACCGCATATTAAACGCCTAAGAATGTACCTGACTCTTAAGTATCTTAAAACCTATGGATTGCTATGTCTCCGAAAGAGAATCAAGCATGTGTACAGGGACATAAACGCAGCAGTGATAGGATTGGAGAGGTTCGGTGAGCAAATGAAGACCCTTTGAAGTCATATTGCATGGTACCCATTCCACGGGTTTCAACTACCCAGGTTTAAGGTATTCTTCCTTCAGCTAAAACATGCATGTGGAACCTAGAGTATGATCAACCATGTGATCGGGAGACGTGTTCAAATATGTCTCAGTTTTCGTACCCTGGTACAAGGGTGCAACATTCCAGACGCTTTACTAACACTCTCCTGACTTGGAGAGTCAGTCCCTTTAACCTCCTGTTTGGCCCAGTGTGCAATTTCTGCGGAAGATGAACAGGAATAGCGAGAACCAATGAGAGACTAGCTGGAGGTGTCTGGACGGGCTAATTTGACTCTCATTTCCCACCAGGAAGAGGAAAGAACCAAAGGCTCAGCGTGCCGTGCCGGAACCAGATTAGGGCCTGAAGCCATCCTGCGGTGTTGCGGCCAGCTCACAAGAAAACGAGTTGAAGAAAGGAGCTCAGGGGCACTGTAATTCACAAACCTGCAGAGTTATAAATGACAACTATCGTCCAAAAATATACTGAAGTAAGGCTGCCAAGAGGACTTGAAAGCGGGGCAGAATTGCAGGAAACCGATTTCAGGAGGTAGACTGGAATTGCATTGAAAGCATAGGAAAAGAGGCAGAACGTCCACAATGATGCACTTGGCCAAAAAGGGCATATGCGTTTTTTCCTGAATATATTCAGGAAAAAACGCATATGCCCTTTTTGGCCAACCAAGCAAGCTTGCAAAGGAAATCTGCACTACAATGAAGTCTCACTTCCCCCCGGTCAAAAGGGCCATCTGAAAAAAGTGTAAAATCCAGAAAGGCAGGACAGGCCATGGAGAACTGGGAGCCTTGTTATGCTGATGGGCGGGATGTAAATTGCCAACAGACACTCGGGAGAAGTGTATGGTGTTTCCTGAAACATCTAAAAAACAAAGCAACAGAGCCTAGGGCACTTCCACTTATGGTCCTATAGCTTAGGGAAATTAAAATCAAAAAGATACAGCCACCCCAATGTTTGGGACGCCTCTGTTTACAAGAACCTCGTTTACCGTACAAGTTCAATATCACAGAAAGTGAAAAATGGATAAACAACTTGTGGTACTTACGTACAATGTAGTATCACTCAGCAGTGAAATCTAGGTCATCAGGCCCGTAGCAGCACAATGAGTGGATTCAGGTACGATGATTCTAACTGAAATAAGTCACACAGAAAAAGAAACATCATACGATATCAGTAATACACGGAATGTAAACTTGGCTACACAGGAACTGAATTACAGAACAGAACAGGGTCTCAAATTTAGAAAACCAACTTATGCTTGTTTAAGGGTAAAGGTGAGTTGGGGTGCTGCATAAAACCAGAGATTGAAACGAGCACAGATAAAGTTCCTTAAGCCAAATATGGAATAGACAAGAGCTACTCCTTGCTCAACGAAATGGACTCAACACCGCATATTAAACGCCTAAGAATGTACCTGACTCTTAAGTATCTTAAAACCTATGGATTGCTATGTCTCCGAAAGAGAATCAAGCATGTGTACAGGGACATAAACGCAGCAGTGATAGGATTGGAGAGGTTCGGTGAGCAAATGAAGACCCTTTGAAGTCATATTGCATGGTACCCATTCCACGGGTTTCAACTACCCAGGTTTAAGGTATTCTTCCTTCAGTTAAAACATGCATGTGGAACCTAGAGTATGATCAACCATGTGATCGGGAGACGTGTTCAAATATGTCTCAGTTTTCGTACCCTGGTACAAGGGTGCAACATTCCAGACGCTTTACTAACACTCTCCCGACTTGGAGAGTCAGTCCCTTTAACCTCCTGTTTGGCCCAGTTTGCAATTTCTGCGGAAGATGAACAGGAATAGCGAGAACCAATGAGAGACTAGCTGGAGGTGTCTGGACGGGCAAATTTAACTCTCATTTCCCACCAGGAAGAGGAAAGAACCAAAGGCTCAGCGTGCCGTGCCGGAACCAGATTAGGGCCTGAAGCCATCCTGCGGTGTTGCGGCCAGCTCACAAGAAAACGAGTTGAAGAAAGGAGCTCAGGGGCACTGTAATTCACAAACCTGCAGAGTTATAAATGACAACTATCGTCCAAAAATATACTGAAGTAAGGCTGCCAAGAGGACTTGAAAGCGGGGCAGAATTGCAGGAAACCGATTTCAGGAGGTAGACTGGAATTGCATTGAAAGCATAGGAAAAGAGGCAGAACGTCCACAATGATGCACTTGGCCAAAAAGGGCGTATGCGTTTTTTCCTGAATATATTCAGGAAAAAACGCATACGCCCTTTTTGGCCAACCAAGCAAGCTTGCAAAGGAAATCTGCACTACAATGAAGTCTCACTTCCCCCCGGTCAAAAGGGCCATCTGAACAAAGTGTAAAATCCAGAAAGGCAGGACAGGCCATGGAGAACTGGGAGCCTTGTTATGCTGATGGGCGGGATGTAAATTGCCAACAGACACTCGGGAGAAGTGTATGGTGTTTCCTGAAACATCTAAAAAACAAAGCAACCTAGGGCACTTCCACTTATGGTCCTATAGCTTAGGGAAATTAAAATCAAAAAGATACAGCCACCCCAATGTTTGGGACGCCTCTGTTTACAAGAACCTCGTTTACCGTACAAGTTCAATATCACAGAAAGTGAAAAATGGATAAAGAACTTGTGGTACTTACGTACAATGCAGTATCACTCAGCAGTGAAATCTATGTCATCAGGCCCGTAGCAGCACAATGAGTGGATTCAGGTACGATGATTCTAACTGAAATAAGTCACACAGAAAAAGAAACATCATACGATATCAGTAATACACGGAATGTAAACTTGGCTACACAGGAACTGAATTACAGAACAGAACAGGGTCTCAAATTTGGAAAACCAACTTATGCTTGTTTAAGGGTAAAGGTGAGTTGGGGTGTTGCACAAAACCAGAGATTGAAATGAGCACAGATAAAGTTCCTTAAGCCAAATATGGAATAGACAAGAGCTACTCCTTGCTCAACGAAATGGACTCAACACCGCATATTAAACGCCTAAGAATGTACCTGACTCTTAAGTATCTTAAAACCTATGGATTGCTATGTCTCCGAAAGAGAATCAAGCATGTGTACAGGGACATAAACGCAGCAGTGATAGGATTGGAGAGGTTCGGTGAGCAAATGAAGACCCTTTGAAGTCATATTGCATGGTACCCATTCCACAGGTTTCAACTACCCAGGTTTAAGGTATTCTTCCTTCAGCTAAAACATGCATGTGGAACCTAGAGTATGATCAACCATGTGATCGGGAGACGTGTTCAAATATGTCTCAGTTTTCGTACCCTGGTACAAGGGTGCAACATTCCAGACGCTTTACTAACACTCTCCCGACTTGGAGAGTCAGTCCCTTTAACCTCCTGTTTGGCCCAGTTTGCAATTTCTGCGGAAGATGAACAGGAATAGCGAGAACCAATGAGAGACTAGCTGGAGGTGTCTGGACGGGCAAATTTAACTCTCATTTCCCACCAGGAAGAGGAAAGAACCAAAGGCTCAGCGTGCCGTGCCGGAACCAGATTAGGGCCTGAAGCCATCCTGCGGTGTTGCGGCCAGCTCACAAGAAAACGAGTTGAAGAAAGGAGCTCAGGGGCACTGTAATTCACAAACCTGCAGAGTTATAAATGACAACTATCGTCCAAAAATATACTGAAGTAAGGCTGCCAAGAGGACTTGAAAGCGGGGCAGAATTGCAGGAAACCGATTTCAGGAGGTAGACTGGAATTGCATTGAAAGCATAGGAAAAGAGGCAGAACGTCCACAATGATGCACTTGGCCAAAAAGGGCGTATGCGTTTTTTCCTGAATATATTCAGGAAAAAACGCATACACCCTTTTTGGCCAACCAAGCAAGCTTGCAAAGGAAATCTGCACTACAATGAAGTCTCACTTCCCCCCGGTCAAAAGGGCCATCTGAAAAAAGTGTAAAATCCAGAAAGGCAGGACAGGCCATGGAGAACTGGGAGCCTTGTTATGCTGATGGGCGGGATGTAAATTGCCAACAGACACTCGGGAGAAGTGTATGGTGTTTCCTGAAACATCTAAAAAACAAAGCAACAGAGCCTAGGGCACTTCCACTTATGGTCCTATAGCTTAGGGAAATTAAAATCAAAAAGATACAGCCACCCCAATGTTTGGGACGCCTCTGTTTACAAGAACCTCGTTTACCGTACAAGTTCAATATCACAGAAAGTGAAAAATGGATAAAGAACTTGTGGTACTTACGTACAATGCAGTATCACTCAGCAGTGAAATCTATGTCATCAGGCCCGTAGCAGCACAATGAGTGGATTCAGGTACGATGATTCTAACTGAAATAAGTCACACAGAAAAAGAAACATCATACGATATCAGTAATACACGGAATGTAAACTTGGCTACACAGGAACTGAATTACAGAACAGAACAGGGTCTCAAATTTAGAAAACCAACTTATGCTTGTTTAAGGGTAAAGGTGAGTTGGGGTGCTGCATAAAACCAGAGATTGAAATGAGCACAGATAAAGTTCCTTAAGCCAAATATGGAATAGACAAGAGCTACTCCTTGCTCAACGAAATGGACTCAACACCGCATATTAAACGCCTAAGAATGTACCTGACTCTTAAGTATCTTAAAACCTATGGATTGCTATGTCTCCGAAAGAGAATCAAGCATGTGTACAGGGACATAAACGCAGCAGTGATAGGATTGGAGAGGTTCGGTGAGCAAATGAAGACCCTTTGAAGTCATATTGCATGGTACCCATTCCACGGGTTTCAACTACCCAGGTTTAAGGTATTCTTCCTTCAGCTAAAACATGCATGTAGAACCTAGAGTATGATCAACCATGTGATCGGGAGACGTGTTCAAATATGTCTCAGTTTTCGTACCCTGGTACTCGGGTGCAACATTCCAGACGCTTTACTAACACTCTCCCGACTTGGAGAGTCAGTCCCTTTAACCTCCTGTTTGGCCCAGTTTGCAATTTCTGCGGAAGATGAACAGGAATAGCGAGAACCAATGAGAGACTAGCTGGAGGTGTCTGGACGGGCAAATTTAACTCTCATTTCCCACCAGGAAGAGGAAAGAACCAAAGGCTCAGCGTGCCGTGCCAGAACCAGATTAGGGCCTGAAGCCATCCTGCGGTGTTGCGGCCAGCTCACAAGAAAACGAGTTGAAGAAAGGAGCTCAGGGGCACTGTAATTCACAAACCAGCAGAGTTATAAATGACAGCTATCGTCCAAAAATATACTGAAGTAAGGCTGCCAAGAGGACTTGAAAGCGGGGCAGAATTGCAGGAAACCGATTTCAGGAGGTAGACTGGAATTGCATTGAAAGCATAGGAAAAGAGGCAGAACGTCCACAATGATGCACTTGGCCAAAAAGGGCGTATGCGTTTTTTCCTGAATACATTCAGGAAAAAACGCATACGCCCTTTTTGGCCAACCAAGCAAGCTTGCAAAGGAAATCTGCACTACAATGAAGTCTCACTTCCCCCCGGTCAAAAGGGCCATCTGAAAAAAGTGTAAAATCCAGCAAGGCAGGACAGGCCATGGAGAACTGGGAGCCTTGTTATGCTGATGGGCGGGATGTAAATTGCCAACAGACACTCGGGAGAAGTGTATGGTGTTTCCTGAAACATCTAAAAAACAAAGCAACAGAGCCTAGGGCACTTTCACTTATGGTCCTATAGCTTAGGGAAATTAAAATCAAAAAGATACAGCCACCCCAATGTTTGGGACGCCTCTGTTTACAAGAACCTCGTTTACCGTACAAGTTCAATATCACAGAAAGTGAAAAATGGATAAAGAACTTGTGGTACTTACGTACAATGCAGTATCACTCAGCAGTGAAATCTAGGTCATCAGGCCCGTAGCAGCACAATGAGTGGATTCAGGTACGATGATTCTAACTGAAATAAGTCACACAGAAAAAGAAACATCATACGATATCAGTAATACACGGAATGTAAACTTGGCTACACAGGAACTGAATTACAGAACAGAACAGGGTCTCAAATTTAGAAAACCAACTTATGCTTGTTTAAGGGTAAAGGTGAGTTGGGGTGCTGCATAAAACCAGAGATTGAAATGAGCACAGATAAAGTTCCTTAAGCCAAATATGGAATAGACAAGAGCTACTCCTTGCTCAACGAAATGGACTCAACACCGCATATTAAACGCCTAAGAATGTACCTGACTCTTAAGTATCTTAAAACCTATGGATTGCTATGTCTCCGAAAGAGAATCAAGCATGTGTACAGGGACATAAACGCAGCAGTGATAGGATTGGAGAGGTTCGGTGAGCAAATGAAGACCCTTTGAAGTCATATTGCATGGTACCCATTCCACGGGTTTCAACTACCCAGGTTTAAGGTATTCTTCCTTCAGCTAAAACATGCATGTGGAACCTAGAGTATGATCAACCATGTGATCGGGAGACGTGTTCAAATATGTCTCAGTTTTCGTACCCTGGTACTCGGGTGCAACATTCCAGACGCTTTACTAACACTCTCCCGACTTGGAGAGTCAGTCCCTTTAACCTCCTGTTTGGCCCAGTTTGCAATTTCTGCGGAAGATGAACAGGAATAGCGAGAACCAATGAGAGACTAGCTGGAGGTGTCTGGACGGGCAAATTTAACTCTCATTTCCCACCAGGAAGAGGAAAGAACCAAAGGCTCAGCGTGCCGTGCCGGAACCAGATTAGGGCCTGAAGCCATCCTGCGGTGTTGCGGCCAGCTCACAAGAAAACGAGTTGAAGAAAGGAGCTCAGGGGCACTGTAATTCACAAACCTGCAGAGTTATAAATGACAGCTATCGTCCAAAAATATACTGAAGTAAGGCTGCCAAGAGGACTTGAAAGCGGGGCAGAATTGCAGGAAACCGATTTCAGGAGGTAGACTGGAATTGCATTGAAAGCATAGGAAAAGAGGCAGAACGTCCACAATGATGCACTTGGCCAAAAAGGGCGTATGCGTTTTTTCCTGAATACATTCAGGAAAAAACGCATACGCACTTTTTGGCCAACCAAGCAAGCTTGCAAAGGAAATCTGCACTACAATGAAGTCTCACTTCCCCCCGGTCAAAAGGGCCATCTGAAAAAAGTGTAAAATCCAGCAAGGCAGGACAGGCCATGGAGAACTGGGAGCCTTGTTATGCTGATGGGCGGGATGTAAATTGCCAACAGACACTCGGGAGAAGTGTATGGTGTTTCCTGAAACATCTAAAAAACAAAGCAACAGAGCCTAGGGCACTTCCACTTATGGTCCTATAGCTTAGGGAAATTAAAATCAAAAAGATACAGCCACCCCAATGTTTGGGACGCCTCTGTTTACAAGAACCTCGTTTACCGTACAAGTTCAATATCACAGAAAGTGAAAAATGCATAAAGAACTTGTGGTACTTACGTACAATGCAGTATCACTCAGCAGTGAAATCTATGTCATCAGGCCCGTAGCAGCACAATGAGTGGATTCAGGTACGATGATTCTAAATGAAATAAGTCACACAGAAAAAGAAACATCATACGATATCAGTAATACACGGAATGTAAACTTGGCTACACAGGAACTGAATTACAGAACAGAACAGGGTCTCAAATTTAGAAAACCAACTTATGCTTGTTTAAGGGTAAAGGTGAGTTGGGGTGCTGCATAAAACCAGAGATTGAAATGAGCACAGATAAAGTTCCTTAAGCCAAATATGGAATAGACAAGAGCTACTCCTTGCTCAACGAAATGGACTCAACACCGCATATTAAACGCCTAAGAATGTACCTGACTCTTAAGTATCTTAAAACCTATGGATTGCTATGTCTCCGAAAGAGAATCAAGCATGTGTACAGGGACATAAACGCAGCAGTGATAGGATTGGAGAGGTTCGGTGAGCAAATGAAGACCCTTTGCAGTCATATTGCATGGTACCCATTGCACGGGTTTCAACTACCCAGGTTTAAGGTATTCTTCCTTCAGCTAAAACATGCATGTGGAACCTAGAGTATGATCAACCATGTGATCGGGAGACGTGTTCAAATATGTCTCAGTTTTCGTACCCTGGTACTCGGGTGCAACATTCCAGACGCTTTACTAACGCTCTCCTGACTTGGAGAGTCAGTCCCTTTAACCTCCTGTTTGGCCCAGTTTGCAATTTCTGCGGAAGATGAACAGGAATAGCGAGAACCAATGAGAGACTAGCTGGAGGTGTCTGGACGGGCAAATTTAACTCTCATTTCCCACCAGGAAGAGGAAAGAACCAAAGGCTCAGCGTGCCGTGCCGGAACCAGATTAGGGCCTGAAGCCATCCTGCGGTGTTGCGGCCAGCTCACAAGAAAACGAGTTGAAGAAAGGAGCTCAGGGGCACTGTAATTCACAAACCTGCAGAGTTATAAATGACAACTATCGTCCAAAAATATACTGAAGTAAGGCTGCCAAGAGGACTTGAAAGCGGGGCAGAATTGCAGGAAACCGATTTCAGGAGGTAGACTGGAATTGCATTGAAAGCATAGGAAAAGAGGCAGAACGTCCACAATGATGCACTTGGCCAAAAAGGGCGTATGCGTTTTTTCCTGAATATATTCAGGAAAAAACGCATACGCCCTTTTTGGCCAACCAAGCAAGCTTGCAAAGGAAATCTGCACTACAATGAAGTCTCACTTCCCCCCGGTCAAAAGGGCCATCTGAAAAAAGTGTAAAATCCAGCAAGGCAGGACAGGCCATGGAGAACTGGGAGCCTTGTTATGCTGATGGGCGGGATGTAAATTGCCAACAGACACTCGGGAGAAGTGTATGGTGTTTCCTGAAACATCTAAAAAACAAAGCAACAGAGCCTAGGGCACTTCCACTTATGGTCCTATAGCTTAGGGAAATTAAAATCAAAAAGATACAGCCACCCCAATGTTTGGGACGCCTCTGTTTACAAGAACCTCGTTTACCGTACAAGTTCAATATCACAGAAAGTGAAAAATGCATAAAGAACTTGTGGTACTTACGTACAATGCAGTATCACTCAGCAGTGAAATCTATGTCATCAGGCCCGTAGCAGCACAATGAGTGGATTCAGGTACGATGATTCTAAATGAAATAAGTCACACAGAAAAAGAAACATCATACGATATCAGTAATACACGGAATGTAAACTTGGCTACACAGGAACTGAATTACAGAACAGAACAGGGTCTCAAATTTAGAAAACCAACTTATGCTTGTTTAAGGGTAAAGGTGAGTTGGGGTGCTGCATAAAACCAGAGATTGAAATGAGCACAGATAAAGTTCCTTAAGCCAAATATGGAATAGACAAGAGCTACTCCTTGCTCAACGAAATGGACTCAACACCGCATATTAAACGCCTAAGAATGTACCTGACTCTTAAGTATCTTAAAACCTATGGATTGCTATGTCTCCGAAAGAGAATCAAGCATGTGTACAGGGACATAAACGCAGCAGTGATAGGATTGGAGAGGTTCGGTGAGCAAATGAAGACCCTTTGAAGTCATATTGCATGGTACCCATTCCACGGGTTTCAACTACCCAGGTTTAAGGTATTCTTCCTTCAGCTAAAACATGCATGTGGAACCTAGAGTATGATCAACCATGTGATCGGGAGACGTGTTCAAATATGTCTCAGTTTTCGTACCCTGGTACTCGGGTGCAACATTCCAGACGCTTTACTAACACTCTCCCGACTTGGAGAGTCAGTCCCTTTAACCTCCTGTTTGGCCCAGTTTGCAATTTCTGCGGAAGATGAACAGGAATAGCGAGAACCAATGAGAGACTAGCTGGAGGTGTCTGGACGGGCAAATTTAACTCCCATTTCCCACCAGGAAGAGGAAAGAACCAAAGGCTCAGCGTGCCGTGCCGGAACCAGATTAGGGCCTGAAGCCATCCTGCGGTGTTGCGGCCAGCTCACAAGAAAACGAGTTGAAGAAAGGAGCTCAGGGGCACTGTAATTCACAAACCTGCAGAGTTATAAATGACAACTATCGTCCAAAAATATACTGAAGTAAGGCTGCCAAGAGGACTTGAAAGCGGGGCAGAATTGCAGGAAACCGATTTCAGGAGGTAGACTGGAATTGCATTGAAAGCATAGGAAAAGAGGCAGAACGTCCACAATGATGCACTTGGCCAAAAAGGGCGTATGCGTTTTTTCCTGAATATATTCAGGAAAAAACGCATACGCCCTTTTTGGCCAACCAAGCAAGCTTGCAAAGGAAATCTGCACTACAATGAAGTCTCACTTCCCCCCGGTCAAAAGGGCCATCTGAAAAAAGTGTAAAATCCAGCAAGGCAGGACAGGCCATGGAGAACTGGGAGCCTTGTTATGCTGATGGGCGGGATGTAAATTGCCAACAGACACTCGGGAGAAGTGTATGGTGTTTCCTGAAACATCTAAAAAACAAAGCAACAGAGCCTAGGGCACTTCCACTTATGGTCCTATAGCTTAGGGAAATTAAAATCAAAAAGATACAGCCACCCCAATGTTTGGGACGCCTCTGTTTACAAGAACCTCGTTTACCGTACAAGTTCAATATCACAGAAAGTGAAAAATGGATAAAGAACTTGTGGTACTTACGTACAATGCAGTATCACTCAGCAGTGAAATCTATGTCATCAGGCCCGTAGCAGCACAATGAGTGGATTCAGGTATGATGATTCTAACTGAAATAAGTCACACAGAAAAAGAAACATCATACGATATCAGTAATACACGGAATGTAAACTTGGCTACACAGGAACTGAATTACAGAACAGAACAGGGTCTCAAATTTAGAAAACCAACTTATGCTTGTTTAAGGGTAAAGGTGAGTTGGGGTGCTGCATAAAACCAGAGATTGAAATGAGCACAGATAAAGTTCCTTAAGCCAAATATGGAATAGACAAGAGCTACTCCTTGCTCAACGAAATGGACTCAACACCCCATATTAAACGCCTAAGAATGTACCTGACTCTTAAGTATCTTAAAACCTATGGATTGCTATGTCTCCGAAAGAGAATCAAGCATGTGTACAGGGACATAAACGCAGCAGTGATAGGATTGGAGAGGTTCGGTGAGCAAATGAAGACCCTTTGAAGTCATATTGCATGGTACCCATTCCACGGGTTTCAACTACCCAGGTTTAAGGTATTCTTCCTTCAGCTAAAACATGCATGTGGAACCTAGAGTATGATCAACCATGTGATCGGGAGACGTGTTCAAATATGTCTCAGTTTTCGTACCCTGGTACTCGGGTGCAACATTCCAGACGCTTTACTAACACTCTCCCGACTTGGAGAGTCAGTCCCTTTAACCTCCTGTTTGGCCCAGTTTGCAATTTCTGCGGAAGATGAACAGGAATAGCGAGAACCAATGAGAGACTAGCTGGAGGTGTCTGGACGGGCAAATTTAACTCCCATTTCCCACCAGGAAGAGGAAAGAACCAAAGGCTCAGCGTGTCGTGCCGGAACCAGATTAGGGCCTGAAGCCATCCTGCGGTGTTGCGGCCAGCTCACAAGAAAACGAGTTGAAGAAAGGAGCTCAGGGGCACTGTAATTCACAAACCTGCAGAGTTATAAATGACAACTATCGTCCAAAAATATACTGAAGTAAGGCTGCCAAGAGGACTTGAAAGCGGGGCAGAATTGCAGGAAACCGATTTCAGGAGGTAGACTGGAATTGCATTGAAAGCATAGGAAAAGAGGCAGAACGTCCACAATGATGCACTTGGCCAAAAAGGGCGTATGCGTTTTTTCCTGAATATATTCAGGAAAAAACGCATACGCCCTTTTTGGCCAACCAAGCAAGCTTGCAAAGGAAATCTGCACTACAATGAAGTCTCACTTCCCCCCTGTCAAAAGGGCCATCTGAAAAAAGTGTAAAATCCAGCAAGGCAGGACAGGCCATGGAGAACTGGGAGCCTTGTTATGCTGATGGGCGGGATGTAAATTGCCAACAGACACTCTGGAGAAGTGTATGGTGTTTCCTGAAACATCTAAAAAACAAAGCAACCTAGGGCACTTCCACTTATGGTCCTATAGTTAGGGAAATTAAAATCAAAAAGATACATCCACCCCAATGTTTGGGACGCCTCTGTTTACAAGAACATCGTTTACCGTACAAGTTCAATATCACAGAAAGTGAAAAATGGATAAAGAACTTGTGGTACTTACGTACAATGCAGTATCACTCAGCAGTGAAATCTATGTCATCAGGCCCGTAGCAGCACAATGAGTGGATTCAGGTACGATGATTCTAACTGAAATAAGTCACACAGAAAAAGAAACATCATACGATATCAGTAATACACGGAATGTAAACTTGGCTACACAGGAACTGAATTACAGAACAGAACAGGGTCTCAAATTTAGAAAACCAACTTATGCTTGTTTAAGGGTAAAGGTGAGTTGGGGTGCTGCATAAAACCAGAGATTGAAATGAGCACAGATAAAGTTCCTTAAGCCAAATATGGAATAGACAAGAGCTACTCCTTGCTCAACGAAATGGACTCAACACCGCATATTAAACGCCTAAGAATGTACCTGACTCTTAAGTATCTTAAAACCTATGGATTGCTATGTCTCCAAAAAAGAGAATCAAGCATGTGTACAGGGACATAAACGCAGCAGTGATAGGATTGGAGAGGTTCGGTGAGCAAATGAAGACCCTTTGCAGTCATATTGCATGGTACCCATTGCACGGGTTTCAACTACCCAGGTTTAAGGTATTCTTCCTTCAGCTAAAACATGCATGTGGAACCTAGAGTATGATCAACCATGTGATCGGGAGACGTGTTCAAATATGTCTCAGTTTTCGTACCCTGGTACAAGGGTGCAACATTCCAGACGCTTTACTAACACTCTCCTGACTTGGAGAGTCAGTCCCTTTAACCTCCTGTTTGGCCCAGTTTGCAATTTCTGCGGAAGATGAACAGGAATAGCGAGAACCAATGAGAGACTAGCTGGAGGTGTCTGGACGGGCAAATTTAACTCTCATTTCCCACCAGGAAGAGGAAATAACCAAAGGCTCAGCGTGCCGTGCCGGAACCAGATTAGGGCCTGAAGCCATCCTGCGGTGTTGCGGCCAGCTCACAAGAAAACGAGTTGAAGAAAGGAGCTCAGGGGCACTGTAATTCACAAACCTGCAGAGTTATAAATGACAACTATCGTCCAAAAATATACTGAAGTAAGGCTGCCAAGAGGACTTGAAAGCAGGGCAGAATTGCAGGAAACCGATTTCAGGAGGTAGACTGGAATTGCATTGAAAGCATAGGAAAAGAGGCAGAACGTCCACAATGATGCACTTGGCCAAAACGGCGTATGCGTTTTTTCCTGAATATATTCAGGAAAAAACGCATACGCCCTTTTTGGCCAACCAAGCAAGCTTGCAAAGGAAATCTGCACTACAATGAAGTCTCACTTCCCCCCGGTCAAAAGGGCCATCTGAAAAAAGTGTAAAATCCAGAAAGGCAGGACAGGCCATGGAGAACTGGGAGCCTTGTTATGCTGATGGGCGGGATGTAAATTGCCAACAGACACTCGGGAGAAGTGTATGGTGTTTCCTGAAACATCTAAAAAACAAAGCAACAGAGCCTAGGGCACTTCCACTTATGGTCCTATAGCTTAGGGAAATTAAAATCAAAAAGATACAGCCACCCCAATGTTTGGGACGCCTCTGTTTACAAGAACCTCGTTTACCGTACAAGTTCAATATCACAGAAAGTGAAAAATGCATAAAGAACTTGTGGTACTTACGTACAATGCAGTATCACTCAGCAGTGAAATCTATGTCATCAGGCCCGTAGCAGCACAATGAGTGGATTCAGGTACGATGATTCTAACTGAAATAAGTCACACAGAAAAAGAAACATCATACGATATCAGTAATACACGGAATGTAAACTTGGCTACACAGGAACTGAATTACAGAACAGAACAGGGTCTCAAATTTAGAAAACCAACTTATGCTTGTTTAAGGGTAAAGGTGAGTTGGGGTGCTGCATAAAACCAGAGATTGAAATGAGCACAGATAAAGTTCCTTAAGCCAAATATGGAATAGACAAGAGCTACTCCTTGCTCAACGAAATGGACTCAACACCGCATATTAAACGCCTAAGAATGTACCTGACTCTTAAGTATCTTAAAACCTATGGATTGCTATGTCTCCGAAAGAGAATCAAGCATGTGTACAGGGACATAAACGCAGCAGTGATAGGATTGGAGAGGTTCGGTGAGCAAATGAAGACCCTTTGAAGTCATATTGCATGGTACCCATTCCACGGGTTTCAACTACCCAGGTTTAAGGTATTCTTCCTTCAGCTAAAACATGCATGTGGAACCTAGAGTATGATCAACCATGTGATCGGGAGACGTGTTCAAATATGTCTCAGTTTTCGTACCCTGGTACAAGGGTGCAACATTCCAGACGCTTTACTAACACTCTCCTGACTTGGAGAGTCAGTCCCTTTAACCTCCTGTTTGGCCCAGTTTGCAATTTCTGCGGAAGATGAACAGGAATAGCGAGAACCAATGAGAGACTAGCTGGAGGTGTCTGGACGGGCAAATTTAACTCTCATTTCCCACCAGGAAGAGGAAATAACCAAAGGCTCAGCGTGCCGTGCCGGAACCAGATTAGGGCCTGAAGCCATCCTGCGGTGTTGCGGCCAGCTCACAAGAAAACGAGTTGAAGAAAGGAGCTCAGGGGCACTGTAATTCACAAACCTGCAGAGTTATAAATGACAACTATCGTCCAAAAATATACTGAAGTAAGGCTGCCAAGAGGACTTGAAAGCAGGGCAGAATTGCAGGAAACCGATTTCAGGAGGTAGACTGGAATTGCATTGAAAGCATAGGAAAAGAGGCAGAACGTCCACAATGATGCACTTGGCCAAAACGGCGTATGCGTTTTTTCCTGAATATATTCAGGAAAAAACGCATACGCCCTTTTTGGCCAACCAAGCAAGCTTGCAAAGGAAATCTGCACTACAATGAAGTCTCACTTCCCCCCGGTCAAAAGGGCCATCTGAAAAAAGTGTAAAATCCAGAAAGGCAGGACAGGCCATGGAGAACTGGGAGCCTTGTTATGCTGATGGGCGGGATGTAAATTGCCAACAGACACTCGGGAGAAGTGTATGGTGTTTCCTGAAACATCTAAAAAACAAAGCAACAGAGCCTAGGGCACTTCCACTTATGGTCCTATAGCTTAGGGAAATTAAAATCAAAAAGATACAGCCACCCCAATGTTTGGGACGCCTCTGTTTACAAGAACCTCGTTTACCGTACAAGTTCAATATCACAGAAAGTGAAAAATGCATAAAGAACTTGTGGTACTTACGTACAATGCAGTATCACTCAGCAGTGAAATCTATGTCATCAGGCCCGTAGCAGCACAATGAGTGGATTCAGGTACGATGATTCTAACTGAAATAAGTCACACAGAAAAAGAAACATCATACGATATCAGTAATACACGGAATGTAAACTTGGCTACACAGGAACTGAATTACAGAACAGAACAGGGTCTCAAATTTAGAAAACCAACTTATGCTTGTTTAAGGGTAAAGGTGAGTTGGGGTGCTGCATAAAACCAGAGATTGAAATGAGCACAGATAAAGTTCCTTAAGCCAAATATGGAATAGACAAGAGCTACTCCTTGCTCAACGAAATGGACTCAACACCGCATATTAAACGCCTAAGAATGTACCTGACTCTTAAGTATCTTAAAACCTATGGATTGCTATGTCTCCGAAAGAGAATCAAGCATGTGTACAGGGACATAAACGCAGCAGTGATAGGATTGGAGAGGTTCGGTGAGCAAATGAAGACCCTTTGAAGTCATATTGCATGGTACCCATTCCACGGGTTTCAACTACCCAGGTTTAAGGTATTCTTCCTTCAGCTAAAACATGCATGTGGAACCTAGAGTATGATCAACCATGTGATCGGGAGACGTGTTCAAATATGTCTCAGTTTTCGTACCCTGGTACTCGGGTGCAACATTCCAGACGCTTTACTAACACTCTCCCGACTTGGAGAGTCAGTCCCTTTAACCTCCTGTTTGGCCCAGTTTGCAATTTCTGCGGAAGATGAACAGGAATAGCGAGAACCAATGAGAGACTAGCTGGAGGTGTCTGGACGGGCATATTTAACTCCCATTTCCCACCAGGAAGAGGAAAGAACCAAAGGCTCAGCGTGCCGTGCCAGAACCAGATTAGGGCCTGAAGCCATCCTGCGGTGTTGCGGCCAGCTCACAAGAAAACGAGTTGAAGAAAGGAGCTCAGGGGCACTGTAATTCACAAACCTGCAGAGTTATAAATGACAACTATCGTCCAAAAATATACTGAAGTAAGGCTGCCAAGAGGACTTGAAAGCGGGGCAGAATTGCAGGAAACCGATTTCAGGAGGTAGACTGGAATTGCATTGAAAGCATAGGAAAAGAGGCAGAACGTCCACAATGATGCACTTGGCCAAAAAGGGCGTATGCGTTTTTTCCTGAATATATTCAGGAAAAAACGCATACGCCCTTTTTGGCCAACCAAGCAAGCTTGCAAAGGAAATCTGCACTACAATGAAGTCTCACTTCCCCCCGGTCAAAAGGGCCATCTGAAAAAAGTGTAAAATCCAGAAAGGCAGGACAGGCCATGGAGAACTGGGAGCCTTGTTATGCTGATGGGCGGGATGTAAATTGCCAACAGACACTCGGGAGAAGTGTATGGTGTTTCCTGAAACATCTAAAAAACAAAGCAACCTAGGGCATTTCCACTTATGGTCCTATAGTTTAGGGAAATTAAAATCAAAAAGATACAGCCACCCCAATATTTGGGACGCCTCTGTTTACAAGAACCTCGTTTACCGTACAAGTTCAATATCACAGAAAGTGAAAAATGGATAAAGAACTTGTGGTACTTACGTACAATGCAGTATCACTCAGCAGTGAAATCTATGTCATCAGGCCCGTAGCAGCACAATGAGTGGATTCAGCTACGATGATTCTAACTGAAATAAGTCACACAGAAAAAGAAACATCATACGATATCAGTAATACACGGAATGTAAACTTGGCTACACAGGAACTGAATTACAGAACAGAACAGGGTCTCAAATTTAGAAAACCAACTTATGCTTGTTTAAGGGTAAAGGTGAGTTGGGGTGCTGCACAAAACCAGAGATTGAAATGAGCACAGATAAAGTTCCTTAAGCCAAATATGGAATAGACAAGAGCTACTCCTTGCTCAACGAAATGGACTCAACACCGCATATTAAACGCCTAAGAATGTACCTGACTCTTAAGTATCTTAAAACCTATGGATTGCTATGTCTCCGAAAGAGAATCAAGCATGTGTACAGGGACATAAACGCAGCAGTGATAGGATTGGAGAGGTTCGGTGAGCAAATGAAGACCCTTTGAAGTCATATTGCATGGTACCCATTCCACGGGTTTCAACTACCCAGGTTTAAGGTATTCTTCCTTCAGCTAAAACATGCATGTGGAACCTAGAGTATGATCAACCATGTGATCGGGAGACGTGTTCAAATATGTCTCAGTTTTCGTACCCTGGTACAAGGGTGCAACATTCCAGACGCTTTACTAACACTCTCCTGACTTGGAGAGTCAGTCCCTTTAACCTCCTGTTTGGCCCAGTGTGCAATTTCTGCGGAAGATGAACAGGAATAGCGAGAACCAATGAGAGACTAGCTGGAGGTGTCTGGACGGGCTAATTTGACTCTCATTTCCCACCAGGAAGAGGAAAGAACCAAAGGCTCAGCGTGCCGTGCCGGAACCAGATTAGGGCCTGAAGCCATCCTGCGGTGTTGCGGCCAGCTCACAAGAAAACGAGTTGAAGAAAGGAGCTCAGGGGCACTGTAATTCACAAACCTGCAGAGTTATAAATGACAACTATCGTCCAAAAATATACTGAAGTAAGGCTGCCAAGAGGACTTGAAAGCGGGGCAGAATTGCAGGAAACCGATTTCAGGAGGTAGACTGGAATTGCATTGAAAGCATAGGAAAAGAGGCAGAACGTCCACAATGATGCACTTGGCCAAAAAGGGCATATGCGTTTTTTCCTGAATATATTCAGGAAAAAACGCATATGCCCTTTTTGGCCAACCAAGCAAGCTTGCAAAGGAAATCTGCACTACAATGAAGTCTCACTTCCCCCCGGTCAAAAGGGCCATCTGAAAAAAGTGTAAAATCCAGAAAGGCAGGACAGGCCATGGAGAACTGGGAGCCTTGTTATGCTGATGGGCGGGATGTAAATTGCCAACAGACACTCGGGAGAAGTGTATGGTGTTTCCTGAAACATCTAAAAAACAAAGCAACAGAGCCTAGGGCACTTCCACTTATGGTCCTATAGCTTAGGGAAATTAAAATCAAAAAGATACAGCCACCCCAATGTTTGGGACGCCTCTGTTTACAAGAACCTCGTTTACCGTACAAGTTCAATATCACAGAAAGTGAAAAATGGATAAACAACTTGTGGTACTTACGTACAATGTAGTATCACTCAGCAGTGAAATCTAGGTCATCAGGCCCGTAGCAGCACAATGAGTGGATTCAGGTACGATGATTCTAACTGAAATAAGTCACACAGAAAAAGAAACATCATACGATATCAGTAATACACGGAATGTAAACTTGGCTACACAGGAACTGAATTACAGAACAGAACAGGGTCTCAAATTTAGAAAACCAACTTATGCTTGTTTAAGGGTAAAGGTGAGTTGGGGTGCTGCATAAAACCAGAGATTGAAACGAGCACAGATAAAGTTCCTTAAGCCAAATATGGAATAGACAAGAGCTACTCCTTGCTCAACGAAATGGACTCAACACCGCATATTAAACGCCTAAGAATGTACCTGACTCTTAAGTATCTTAAAACCTATGGATTGCTATGTCTCCGAAAGAGAATCAAGCATGTGTACAGGGACATAAACGCAGCAGTGATAGGATTGGAGAGGTTCGGTGAGCAAATGAAGACCCTTTGAAGTCATATTGCATGGTACCCATTCCACGGGTTTCAACTACCCAGGTTTAAGGTATTCTTCCTTCAGTTAAAACATGCATGTGGAACCTAGAGTATGATCAACCATGTGATCGGGAGACGTGTTCAAATATGTCTCAGTTTTCGTACCCTGGTACAAGGGTGCAACATTCCAGACGCTTTACTAACACTCTCCCGACTTGGAGAGTCAGTCCCTTTAACCTCCTGTTTGGCCCAGTTTGCAATTTCTGCGGAAGATGAACAGGAATAGCGAGAACCAATGAGAGACTAGCTGGAGGTGTCTGGACGGGCAAATTTAACTCTCATTTCCCACCAGGAAGAGGAAAGAACCAAAGGCTCAGCGTGCCGTGCCGGAACCAGATTAGGGCCTGAAGCCATCCTGCGGTGTTGCGGCCAGCTCACAAGAAAACGAGTTGAAGAAAGGAGCTCAGGGGCACTGTAATTCACAAACCTGCAGAGTTATAAATGACAACTATCGTCCAAAAATATACTGAAGTAAGGCTGCCAAGAGGACTTGAAAGCGGGGCAGAATTGCAGGAAACCGATTTCAGGAGGTAGACTGGAATTGCATTGAAAGCATAGGAAAAGAGGCAGAACGTCCACAATGATGCACTTGGCCAAAAAGGGCGTATGCGTTTTTTCCTGAATATATTCAGGAAAAAACGCATACGCCCTTTTTGGCCAACCAAGCAAGCTTGCAAAGGAAATCTGCACTACAATGAAGTCTCACTTCCCCCCGGTCAAAAGGGCCATCTGAACAAAGTGTAAAATCCAGAAAGGCAGGACAGGCCATGGAGAACTGGGAGCCTTGTTATGCTGATGGGCGGGATGTAAATTGCCAACAGACACTCGGGAGAAGTGTATGGTGTTTCCTGAAACATCTAAAAAACAAAGCAACCTAGGGCACTTCCACTTATGGTCCTATAGCTTAGGGAAATTAAAATCAAAAAGATACAGCCACCCCAATGTTTGGGACGCCTCTGTTTACAAGAACCTCGTTTACCGTACAAGTTCAATATCACAGAAAGTGAAAAATGGATAAAGAACTTGTGGTACTTACGTACAATGCAGTATCACTCAGCAGTGAAATCTATGTCATCAGGCCCGTAGCAGCACAATGAGTGGATTCAGGTACGATGATTCTAACTGAAATAAGTCACACAGAAAAAGAAACATCATACGATATCAGTAATACACGGAATGTAAACTTGGCTACACAGGAACTGAATTACAGAACAGAACAGGGTCTCAAATTTGGAAAACCAACTTATGCTTGTTTAAGGGTAAAGGTGAGTTGGGGTGTTGCACAAAACCAGAGATTGAAATGAGCACAGATAAAGTTCCTTAAGCCAAATATGGAATAGACAAGAGCTACTCCTTGCTCAACGAAATGGACTCAACACCGCATATTAAACGCCTAAGAATGTACCTGACTCTTAAGTATCTTAAAACCTATGGATTGCTATGTCTCCGAAAGAGAATCAAGCATGTGTACAGGGACATAAACGCAGCAGTGATAGGATTGGAGAGGTTCGGTGAGCAAATGAAGACCCTTTGAAGTCATATTGCATGGTACCCATTCCACAGGTTTCAACTACCCAGGTTTAAGGTATTCTTCCTTCAGCTAAAACATGCATGTGGAACCTAGAGTATGATCAACCATGTGATCGGGAGACGTGTTCAAATATGTCTCAGTTTTCGTACCCTGGTACAAGGGTGCAACATTCCAGACGCTTTACTAACACTCTCCCGACTTGGAGAGTCAGTCCCTTTAACCTCCTGTTTGGCCCAGTTTGCAATTTCTGCGGAAGATGAACAGGAATAGCGAGAACCAATGAGAGACTAGCTGGAGGTGTCTGGACGGGCAAATTTAACTCTCATTTCCCACCAGGAAGAGGAAAGAACCAAAGGCTCAGCGTGCCGTGCCGGAACCAGATTAGGGCCTGAAGCCATCCTGCGGTGTTGCGGCCAGCTCACAAGAAAACGAGTTGAAGAAAGGAGCTCAGGGGCACTGTAATTCACAAACCTGCAGAGTTATAAATGACAACTATCGTCCAAAAATATACTGAAGTAAGGCTGCCAAGAGGACTTGAAAGCGGGGCAGAATTGCAGGAAACCGATTTCAGGAGGTAGACTGGAATTGCATTGAAAGCATAGGAAAAGAGGCAGAACGTCCACAATGATGCACTTGGCCAAAAAGGGCGTATGCGTTTTTTCCTGAATATATTCAGGAAAAAACGCATACACCCTTTTTGGCCAACCAAGCAAGCTTGCAAAGGAAATCTGCACTACAATGAAGTCTCACTTCCCCCCGGTCAAAAGGGCCATCTGAAAAAAGTGTAAAATCCAGAAAGGCAGGACAGGCCATGGAGAACTGGGAGCCTTGTTATGCTGATGGGCGGGATGTAAATTGCCAACAGACACTCGGGAGAAGTGTATGGTGTTTCCTGAAACATCTAAAAAACAAAGCAACAGAGCCTAGGGCACTTCCACTTATGGTCCTATAGCTTAGGGAAATTAAAATCAAAAAGATACAGCCACCCCAATGTTTGGGACGCCTCTGTTTACAAGAACCTCGTTTACCGTACAAGTTCAATATCACAGAAAGTGAAAAATGGATAAAGAACTTGTGGTACTTACGTACAATGCAGTATCACTCAGCAGTGAAATCTATGTCATCAGGCCCGTAGCAGCACAATGAGTGGATTCAGGTACGATGATTCTAACTGAAATAAGTCACACAGAAAAAGAAACATCATACGATATCAGTAATACACGGAATGTAAACTTGGCTACACAGGAACTGAATTACAGAACAGAACAGGGTCTCAAATTTAGAAAACCAACTTATGCTTGTTTAAGGGTAAAGGTGAGTTGGGGTGCTGCATAAAACCAGAGATTGAAATGAGCACAGATAAAGTTCCTTAAGCCAAATATGGAATAGACAAGAGCTACTCCTTGCTCAACGAAATGGACTCAACACCGCATATTAAACGCCTAAGAATGTACCTGACTCTTAAGTATCTTAAAACCTATGGATTGCTATGTCTCCGAAAGAGAATCAAGCATGTGTACAGGGACATAAACGCAGCAGTGATAGGATTGGAGAGGTTCGGTGAGCAAATGAAGACCCTTTGAAGTCATATTGCATGGTACCCATTCCACGGGTTTCAACTACCCAGGTTTAAGGTATTCTTCCTTCAGCTAAAACATGCATGTAGAACCTAGAGTATGATCAACCATGTGATCGGGAGACGTGTTCAAATATGTCTCAGTTTTCGTACCCTGGTACTCGGGTGCAACATTCCAGACGCTTTACTAACACTCTCCCGACTTGGAGAGTCAGTCCCTTTAACCTCCTGTTTGGCCCAGTTTGCAATTTCTGCGGAAGATGAACAGGAATAGCGAGAACCAATGAGAGACTAGCTGGAGGTGTCTGGACGGGCAAATTTAACTCTCATTTCCCACCAGGAAGAGGAAAGAACCAAAGGCTCAGCGTGCCGTGCCAGAACCAGATTAGGGCCTGAAGCCATCCTGCGGTGTTGCGGCCAGCTCACAAGAAAACGAGTTGAAGAAAGGAGCTCAGGGGCACTGTAATTCACAAACCAGCAGAGTTATAAATGACAGCTATCGTCCAAAAATATACTGAAGTAAGGCTGCCAAGAGGACTTGAAAGCGGGGCAGAATTGCAGGAAACCGATTTCAGGAGGTAGACTGGAATTGCATTGAAAGCATAGGAAAAGAGGCAGAACGTCCACAATGATGCACTTGGCCAAAAAGGGCGTATGCGTTTTTTCCTGAATACATTCAGGAAAAAACGCATACGCCCTTTTTGGCCAACCAAGCAAGCTTGCAAAGGAAATCTGCACTACAATGAAGTCTCACTTCCCCCCGGTCAAAAGGGCCATCTGAAAAAAGTGTAAAATCCAGCAAGGCAGGACAGGCCATGGAGAACTGGGAGCCTTGTTATGCTGATGGGCGGGATGTAAATTGCCAACAGACACTCGGGAGAAGTGTATGGTGTTTCCTGAAACATCTAAAAAACAAAGCAACAGAGCCTAGGGCACTTTCACTTATGGTCCTATAGCTTAGGGAAATTAAAATCAAAAAGATACAGCCACCCCAATGTTTGGGACGCCTCTGTTTACAAGAACCTCGTTTACCGTACAAGTTCAATATCACAGAAAGTGAAAAATGGATAAAGAACTTGTGGTACTTACGTACAATGCAGTATCACTCAGCAGTGAAATCTAGGTCATCAGGCCCGTAGCAGCACAATGAGTGGATTCAGGTACGATGATTCTAACTGAAATAAGTCACACAGAAAAAGAAACATCATACGATATCAGTAATACACGGAATGTAAACTTGGCTACACAGGAACTGAATTACAGAACAGAACAGGGTCTCAAATTTAGAAAACCAACTTATGCTTGTTTAAGGGTAAAGGTGAGTTGGGGTGCTGCATAAAACCAGAGATTGAAATGAGCACAGATAAAGTTCCTTAAGCCAAATATGGAATAGACAAGAGCTACTCCTTGCTCAACGAAATGGACTCAACACCGCATATTAAACGCCTAAGAATGTACCTGACTCTTAAGTATCTTAAAACCTATGGATTGCTATGTCTCCGAAAGAGAATCAAGCATGTGTACAGGGACATAAACGCAGCAGTGATAGGATTGGAGAGGTTCGGTGAGCAAATGAAGACCCTTTGAAGTCATATTGCATGGTACCCATTCCACGGGTTTCAACTACCCAGGTTTAAGGTATTCTTCCTTCAGCTAAAACATGCATGTGGAACCTAGAGTATGATCAACCATGTGATCGGGAGACGTGTTCAAATATGTCTCAGTTTTCGTACCCTGGTACTCGGGTGCAACATTCCAGACGCTTTACTAACACTCTCCCGACTTGGAGAGTCAGTCCCTTTAACCTCCTGTTTGGCCCAGTTTGCAATTTCTGCGGAAGATGAACAGGAATAGCGAGAACCAATGAGAGACTAGCTGGAGGTGTCTGGACGGGCAAATTTAACTCTCATTTCCCACCAGGAAGAGGAAAGAACCAAAGGCTCAGCGTGCCGTGCCGGAACCAGATTAGGGCCTGAAGCCATCCTGCGGTGTTGCGGCCAGCTCACAAGAAAACGAGTTGAAGAAAGGAGCTCAGGGGCACTGTAATTCACAAACCTGCAGAGTTATAAATGACAGCTATCGTCCAAAAATATACTGAAGTAAGGCTGCCAAGAGGACTTGAAAGCGGGGCAGAATTGCAGGAAACCGATTTCAGGAGGTAGACTGGAATTGCATTGAAAGCATAGGAAAAGAGGCAGAACGTCCACAATGATGCACTTGGCCAAAAAGGGCGTATGCGTTTTTTCCTGAATACATTCAGGAAAAAACGCATACGCACTTTTTGGCCAACCAAGCAAGCTTGCAAAGGAAATCTGCACTACAATGAAGTCTCACTTCCCCCCGGTCAAAAGGGCCATCTGAAAAAAGTGTAAAATCCAGCAAGGCAGGACAGGCCATGGAGAACTGGGAGCCTTGTTATGCTGATGGGCGGGATGTAAATTGCCAACAGACACTCGGGAGAAGTGTATGGTGTTTCCTGAAACATCTAAAAAACAAAGCAACAGAGCCTAGGGCACTTCCACTTATGGTCCTATAGCTTAGGGAAATTAAAATCAAAAAGATACAGCCACCCCAATGTTTGGGACGCCTCTGTTTACAAGAACCTCGTTTACCGTACAAGTTCAATATCACAGAAAGTGAAAAATGCATAAAGAACTTGTGGTACTTACGTACAATGCAGTATCACTCAGCAGTGAAATCTATGTCATCAGGCCCGTAGCAGCACAATGAGTGGATTCAGGTACGATGATTCTAAATGAAATAAGTCACACAGAAAAAGAAACATCATACGATATCAGTAATACACGGAATGTAAACTTGGCTACACAGGAACTGAATTACAGAACAGAACAGGGTCTCAAATTTAGAAAACCAACTTATGCTTGTTTAAGGGTAAAGGTGAGTTGGGGTGCTGCATAAAACCAGAGATTGAAATGAGCACAGATAAAGTTCCTTAAGCCAAATATGGAATAGACAAGAGCTACTCCTTGCTCAACGAAATGGACTCAACACCGCATATTAAACGCCTAAGAATGTACCTGACTCTTAAGTATCTTAAAACCTATGGATTGCTATGTCTCCGAAAGAGAATCAAGCATGTGTACAGGGACATAAACGCAGCAGTGATAGGATTGGAGAGGTTCGGTGAGCAAATGAAGACCCTTTGAAGTCATATTGCATGGTACCCATTCCACGGGTTTCAACTACCCAGGTTTAAGGTATTCTTCCTTCAGCTAAAACATGCATGTGGAACCTAGAGTATGATCAACCATGTGATCGGGAGACGTGTTCAAATATGTCTCAGTTTTCGTACCCTGGTACTCGGGTGCAACATTCCAGACGCTTTACTAACGCTCTCCTGACTTGGAGAGTCAGTCCCTTTAACCTCCTGTTTGGCCCAGTTTGCAATTTCTGCGGAAGATGAACAGGAATAGCGAGAACCAATGAGAGACTAGCTGGAGGTGTCTGGACGGGCAAATTTAACTCTCATTTCCCACCAGGAAGAGGAAAGAACCAAAGGCTCAGCGTGCCGTGCCGGAACCAGATTAGGGCCTGAAGCCATCCTGCGGTGTTGCGGCCAGCTCACAAGAAAACGAGTTAAAGAAAGGAGCTCAGGGGCACTGTAATTCACAATCCTGCAGAGTTATAAATGACAACTATCGTCCAAAAATATACTGAAGTAAGGCTGCCAAGAGGACTTGAAAGCGGGGCAGAATTGCAGGAAACCGATTTCAGGAGGTAGACTGGAATTGCATTGAAAGCATAGGAAAAGAGGCAGAACGTCCACAATGATGCACTTGGCCAAAAAGGGCGTATGCGTTTTTTCCTGAATATATTCAGGAAAAAACGCATACGCCCTTTTTGGCCAACCAAGCAAGCTTGCAAAGGAAATCTGCACTACAATGAAGTCTCACTTCCCCCCGGTCAAAAGGGTCATCTGAACAAAGTGTAAAATCCAGAAAGGCAGGACAGGCCATGGAGAACTGGGAGCCTTGTTATGCTGATGGGCGGGATGTAAATTGCCAACAGACACTCGGGAGAAGTGTATGGTGTTTCCTGAAACATCTAAAAAACAAAGCAACAGAGCCTAGGGCACTTCCACTTATGGTCCTATAGCTTAGGGAAATTAAAATCAAAAAGATACAGCCACCCCAATGTTTGGGACGCCTCTGTTTACAAGAACCTCGTTTACCGTACAAGTTCAATATCACAGAAAGTGAAAAATGGATAAAGAACTTGTGGTACTTACGTACAATGCAGTATCACTCAGCAGTGAAATCTAGGTCATCAGGCCCGTAGCAGCACAATGAGTGGATTCAGGTACGATGATTCTAACTGAAATAAGTCACACAGAAAAAGAAACATCATACGATATCAGTAATACACGGAATGTAAACTTGGCTACACAGGAACTGAATTACAGAACAGAACAGGGTCTCAAATTTAGAAAACCAACTTATGCTTGTTTAAGGGTAAAGGTGAGTTGGGGTGCTGCATAAAACCAGAGATTGAAATGAGCACAGATAAAGTTCCTTAAGCCAAATATGGAATAGACAAGAGCTACTCCTTGCTCAACGAAATGGACTCAACACCGCATATTAAACGCCTAAGAATGTACCTGACTCTTAAGTATCTTAAAACCTATGGATTGCTATGTCTCCGAAAGAGAATCAAGCATGTGTACAGGGACATAAACGCAGCAGTGATAGGATTGGAGAGGTTCGGTGAGCAAATGAAGACCCTTTGAAGTCATATTGCATGGTACCCATTCCACGGGTTTCAACTACCCAGGTTTAAGGTATTCTTCCTTCAGCTAAAACATGCATGTGGAACCTAGAGTATGATCAACCATGTGATCGGGAGACGTGTTCAAATATGTCTCAGTTTTCGTACCCTGGTACTCGGGTGCAACATTCCAGACGCTTTACTAACACTCTCTCGACTTGGAGAGTCAGTCCCTTTAACCTCCTCTTTGGCCCAGTTTGCAATTTCTGCGGAAGATGAACAGGAATAGCGAGAACCAATGAGAGACTAGCTGGAGGTGTCTGGACGGGCAAATTTAACTCCCATTTCCCACCAAGAAGAGGAAAGAACCAAAGGCTCAGCGTGCCGTGCCGGAACCAGATTAAGGCCTGAAGCCATCCTGCGGTGTTGCGGCCAGCTCACAAGAAAACGAGTTGAAGAAAGGAGCTCAGGGGCACTGTAATTCACAAACCTGCAGAGTTATAAATGACAACTATCGTCCAAAAATATACTGAAGTAAGGCTGCCAAGAGGACTTGAAAGCGGGGCAGAATTGCAGGAAACCGAAATCAGGAGGTAGACTGGAATTGCATTGAAAGCATAGGAAAAGAGGCAGAACGTCCACAATGATGCACTTGGCCAAAAAGGGCGTATGCGTTTTTTCCTGAATATATTCAGGAAAAAACCCATACGCCCTTTTTGGCCAACCAAGCAAGCTTGCAAAGGAAATCTGCACTACAATGAAGTCTCACTTCCCCCCGGTCAAAAGGGCCATCTGAAAAAAGTGTAAAATCCAGCAAGGCAGGACAGGCCATGGAGAACTGGGAGCCTTGTTATGCTGATGGGCGGGATGTAAATTGCCAACAGACACTCGGGAGAAGTGTATGGTGTTTCCTGAAACATCTAAAAAACAAAGCAACAGAGCCTAGGGCACTTCCACTTATGGTCCTATAGCTTAGGGAAATTAAAATCAAAAAGATACAGCCACCCCAATGTTTGGGACGCCTCTGTTTACAAGAACCTCGTTTACCGTACAAGTTCAATATCACAGAAAGTGAAAAATGCATAAAGAACTTGTGGTACTTACGTACAATGCAGTATCACTCAGCAGTGAAATCTATGTCATCAGGCCCGTAGCAGCACAATGAGTGGATTCAGGTACGATGATTCTAACTGAAATAAGTCACACAGAAAAAGAAACATCATACGATATCAGTAATACACGGAATGTAAACTTGGCTACACAGGAACTGAATTACAGAACAGAACAGGGTCTCAAATTTAGAAAACCAACTTATGCTTGTTTAAGGGTAAAGGTGAGTTGGGGTGCTGCATAAAACCAGAGATTGAAATGAGCACAGATAAAGTTCCTTAAGCCAAATATGGAATAGACAAGAGCTACTCCTTGCTCAACGAAATGGACTCAACACCGCATATTAAACGCCTAAGAATGTACCTGACTCTTAAGTATCTTAAAACCTATGGATTGCTATGTCTCCGAAAGAGAATCAAGCATGTGTACAGGGACATAAACGCAGCAGTGGTAGGATTGGAGAGGTTCGGTGAGCAAATGAAGACCCTTTGAAGTCATATTGCATGGTACCCATTCCACGGGTTTCAACTACCCAGGTTTAAGGTATTCTTCCTTCAGCTAAAACATGCATGTGGAACCTAGACTATAATCAACCATGTGATCGGGAGACGTGTTCAAATATGTCTCAGTTTTCGTACCCTGGTACTCGGGTGCAACATTCCAGACGCTTTACTAACGCTCTCCCGACTTGGAGAGTCAGTCCCTTTAACGTCCTGTTTGGCCCAGTTTGCAATTTCTGCGGAAGATGAACAGGAATAGCGAGAACCAATGAGAGACTAGCTGGAGGTGTCTGGACGGGCAAATTTAACTCCCATTTCCCACCAGGAAGAGGAAAGAACCAAAGGCTCAGCGTGCCGTGCCGGAACCAGATTAGGGCCTGAAGCCATCCTGCGGTGTTGCGGCCAGCTCACAAGAAAACGAGTTGAAGAAAGGAGCTCAGGGGCACTGTAATTCACAAACCTGCAGAGTTATAAATGACAACTATCGTCCAAAAATATACTGAAGTAAGGCTGCCAAGAGGACTTGAAAGCGGGGCAGAATTGCAGGAAACCGATTTCAGGAGGTAGACTGGAATTGCATTGAAAGCATAGGAAAAGAGGCAGAACGTCCACAATGATGCACTTGGCCAAAAAGGGCGTATGCGTTTTTTCCTGAATATATTCAGGAAAAAACGCATACGCCCTTTTTGGCCAACCAAGCAAGCTTGCAAAGGAAATCTGCACTACAATGAAGTCTCACTTCCCCCCGGTCAAAAGGGCCATCTGAAAAAAGTGTAAAATCCAGCAAGGCAGGACAGGCCATGGAGAACTGGGAGCCTTGTTATGCTGATGGGCGGGATGTAAATTGGCAACAGACACTCGGGAGAAGTGTATGGTGTTTCCTGAAACATCTAAAAAACAAAGCAACAGAGCCTAGGGCACTTCCACTTATGGTCCTATAGCTTAGGGAAATTAAAATCAAAAAGATACAGCCACCCCAATGTTTGGGACGCCTCTGTTTACAAGAACCTCGTTTACCGTACAAGTTCAATATCACAGAAAGTGAAAAATGCATAAAGAACTTGTGGTACTTACATACAATGCAGTATCACTCAGCAGTGAAATCTATGTCATCAGGCCCGTAGCAGCACAATGAGTGGATTCAGGTACGATGATTCTAACTGAAATAAGTCACACAGAAAAAGAAACATCATACGATATCAGTAATACACGGAATGTAAACTTGGCTACACAGGAACTGAATTACAGAACAGAACAGGGTCTCAAATTTAGAAAACCAACTTATGCTTGTTTAAGGGTAAAGGTGAGTTGGGGTGCTGCATAAAACCAGAGATTGAAATGAGCACAGATAAAGTTCCTTAAGCCAAATATGGAATAGACAAGAGCTACTCCTTGCTCAACGAAATGGACTCAACACCGCATATTAAACGCCTAAGAATGTACCTGACTCTTAAGTATCTTAAAACCTATGGATTGCTATGTCTCCGAAAGAGAATCAAGCATGTGTACAGGGACATAAACGCAGCAGTGATAGGATTGGAGAGGTTCGGTGAGCAAATGAAGACCCTTTGAAGTCATATTGCATGGTACCCATTCCACGGGTTTCAACTACCCAGGTTTAAGGTATTCTTCCTTCAGCTAAAACATGCATGTGGAACCTAGAGTATGATCAACCATGTGATCGGGAGACGTGTTCAAATATGTCTCAGTTTTCGTACCCTGGTACAAGGGTGCAACATTCCAGACGCTTTACTAACACTCTCCCGACTTGGAGAGTCAGTCCCTTTAACCTCCTGTTTGGCCCAGTTTGCAATTTCTGCGGAAGATGAACAGGAATAGCGAGAACCAATGAGAGACTAGCTGGAGGTGTCTGGACGGGCAAATTTAACTCTCATTTCCCACCAGGAAGAGGAAAGAACCAAAGGCTCAGCGTGCCGTGCCGGAACCAGATTAGGGCCTGAAGCCATCCTGCGGTGTTGCGGCCAGCTCACAAGAAAACGAGTTGAAGAAAGGAGCTCAGGGGCACTGTAATTCACAAACCTGCAGAGTTATAAATGACAACTATCGTCCAAAAATGTACTGAAGTAAGGCTGCCAAGAGGACTTGAAAGCGGGGCAGAATTGCAGGAAACCGATTTCAGGAGGTAGACTGGAATTGCATTGAAAGCATAGGAAAAGAGGCAGAACGTCCACAATGATGCACTTGGCCAAAAAGGGCGTATGCGTTTTTTCCTGAATATATTCAGGAAAAAACGCATACGCCCTTTTTGGCCAACCAAGCAAGCTTGCAAAGGAAATCTGCACTACAATGAAGTCTCACTTCCCCCTGGTCAAAAGGGCCATCTGAAAAAAGTGTAAAATCCAGAAAGGCAGGACAGGCGATGGAGAACTGGGAGCCTTGTTATGCTGATGGGCGGGATGTAAATTGCCAACAGACACTCGGGAGAAGTGTATGGTGTTTCCTGAAACATCTAAAAAACAAAGCAACAGAGCCTAGGGCACTTCCACTTATGGTCCTATAGCTTAGGGAAATTAAAATCAAAAAGATACAGCCACCCCAATGTTTGGGACGCCTCTGTTTACAAGAACCTCGTTTACCGTACAAGTTCAATATCACAGAAAGTGAAAAATGCATAAAGAACTTGTGGTACTTACGTACAATGCAGTATCACTCAGCAGTGAAATCTATGTCATCAGGCCCGTAGCAGCACAATGAGTGGATTCAGGTACGATGATTCTAACTGAAATAAGTCACACAGAAAAAGAAACATCATACGATATCAGTAATACACGGAATGTAAACTTGGCTACACAGGAACTGAATTACAGAACAGAACAGGGTCTCAAATTTAGAAAACCAACTTATGCTTGTTTAAGGGTAAAGGTGAGTTGGGGTGCTGCATAAAACCAGAGATTGAAATGAGCACAGATAAAGTTCCTTAAGCCAAATATGGAATAGACAAGAGCTACTCCTTGCTCAACGAAATGGACTCAACACCGCATATTAAACGCCTAAGAATGTACCTGACTCTTAAGTATCTTAAAACCTATGGATTGCTATGTCTCCGAAAGAGAATCAAGCATGTGTACAGGGACATAAACGCAGCAGTGATAGGATTGGAGAGGTTCGGTGAGCAAATGAAGACCCTTTGAAGTCATATTGCATGGTACCCATTCCACGGGTTTCAACTACCCTGGTTTAAGGTATTCTTCCTTCAACTAAAACATGCATGTGGAACCTAGAGTATGATCAACCATGTGATCGGGAGACGTGTTCAAATATGTCTCAGTTTTCGTACCCTGGTACTCGGGTGCAACATTCCAGACGCTTTACTAACACTCCCCCGACTTGGAGAGTCAGTCCCTTTAACCTCCTGTTTGGCCCAGTTTGCAATTTCTGCGGAAGATGAACAGGAATAGCGAGAACCAATGAGAGACTAGCTGGAGGTGTCTGGACGGGCAAATTTAACTCTCATTTCCCACCAGGAAGAGGAAATAACCAAAGGCTCAGCGTGCCGTGCCGGAACCAGATTAGGGCCTGAAGCCATCCTGCGGTGTTGCGGCCAGCTCACAAGAAAACGAATTGAAGAAAGGAGCTCAGGGGCACTGTAATTCACAAACCTGCAGAGTTATAAATGACAACTATCGTCCAAAAATGTACTGAAGTAAGGCTGCCAAGAGGACTTGAAAGCGGGGCAGAATTGCAGGAAACCGATTTCAGGAGGTAGACTGGAATTGCATTGAAAGCATAGGAAAAGAGGCAGAACGTCCACAATGATGCACTTGGCCAAAAAGTGCGTATGTGTTTTTTCCTGAATATATTCAGGAAAAAACGCATACGCCCTTTTTGGCCAACCAAGCAAGCTTGCAAAGGAAATCTGCACTACAATGAAGTCTCACTTCCCCCCGGTCAAAAGTGCCATCTGAAAACAGTGTAAAATCCAGAAAGGTAGAACAGGCCATGGAGAACTGGGAGCCTTGTTATGCTGATGGGCGGGATGTAATTTGCCAACAGACACTCGGGAGAAGTGTATGGTGTTTCCTGAAACATCTAAAAAACAAAGCAACAGAGCCTAGGGCACTTCCACTTATGGTCCTATAGCTTAGGGAAATTAAAATCAAAAAGATACAGCCACCCCAATGTTTGGGACGCCTCTGTTTACAAGAACCTCGTTTACCGTACAAGTTCAATATCACAGAAAGTGAAAAATGGATAAAGAACTTGTGGTACTTACGTACAATGCAGTATCACTCAGCAGCGAAATCTATGTCATCAGGCCCGTAGCAGCATAATGAGTGGATTCAGGAACGATGATTCTAACTGAAATAAGTCACACAGAAAAAGAAACATCATAAGATATCACTAATACACGGAATGTAAACGTGGCTACACAGGAACTGAATTCCAAAACAGAACAGGGTCTCAAATTTAGAAAACCAACTTATGCTTGCTTAAGGGGAAAGGTGAGTTGGGGTGCTGCATAAAACCAGAGATTGAAATGAGCACAGATAAAGTTCCTTAAGCCAAATATGGAATAGACTAGAGCTACTCCTTGCTCAACGAAATGGACTCAACACCCCATATTAAACGCCTAAGAATGTACCTGACTAGTAAGTATCTTAAAACCTATGGATTGCTATGTCTCCATAAGAGAATCAAGTGTGTGTACGGGGCATAAACGCAGCAGTGATAGGATTGGAGAGGTTCGGTGAGCAAATGAAGACCCTTTGAAGTCATATTGCATGGTACCCATTACACGGGTCGCAACTCTCCAGGTTTAAGGTATTCTTCCTTCAGCTAAAACATGCATATGGAACCCAGAGTATGATCAACCGTGTGAACGGGAGACGTGTTCAAATATGTCTCAGTTTTCGTACCCTGGTACAAGGGTGCAACATTCTAGACGCTTTACTAACACTCTCCCGACTTGCAGAGTCAGTCCCTTTAAACTCCTGTTTGGCCCAGTTTGCAATTTCTGCGGAAGATGAACAGGAATAGCGATAACCAATGAGAGACTAGCTGGAGGTGTCTGGACGGGCAAATTTAACTCTCATTTCCCACCAGGAAGAGGAAATAACCAAAGGCTCAGCGTGCTGTGCCGGAACCAGATTAGGGCCTGAAGCCATCCTGCGGTGTTGCGGCCAGCTCACAAGAAAGCGAGTTGAAGAAAGGAGCTCAGGGGCACTGTAATTCACAAATCTGCAGAGTTATAAATGACAGCTATCGTCCAAAAATATACTGAAGTAAGGCTGCCAAGAGGACTTGAAAGCGGGGCAGAATTGCAGGAAACCGATTTCAGGAGGTAGACTGGAATTGCATTGAAAGCATAGGAAAAGAGGCAGAACGTCCACAATGATGCACTTGGCCAAAAAGGGCGTATGCGTTTTTTCCTGAATATATTCAGGAAAAAACGCATACGCCCTTTTTGGCCAACCAAGCAAGCTTGCAAAGGAAATCTGCACTACAATGAAGTCTCACTTCCCCCCGGTCAAAAGGGCCATCTGAAAAAAGTGTAAAATCCAGCAAGGCAGGACAGGCCATGGAGAACTGGGAGCCTTGTTATGCTGATGGGCGGGATGTAAATTGCCAACAGACACTCGGGAGAAGTGTATGGTGTTTCCTGAAACTTCTAAGAAACAAAGCAACAGAGCCTAGGGCACTTCCACTTATGGTCCTATAGCTTAGGGAAATTAAAATCAAAAAGACACGGCCACCCCAAAGTTTGGGACGCCTCTGTTTACAAGAACCTCATTTACAGTACAAGTTCAACATCGCAGAAAGTGAAAAATGGATAAAGAAATTGTGGTATTTACTTGCAAAGCAATATCACTCAGCAATGAAATCTATGTCATCAGGCCCTTAGCAGCACAATGAGTGGATTCAGGTATGATGATTCTAACTGAAATAAGTCACACAGAAAAAGAAACATCATAAGGTATCACTAATACACGGAATGTAAACTTGGCTACACAGGAACTGAATTCCAAAACAGAACAGGGTCTCAAATTTAGAAAACCAACTTATGCTTGCTTAAGGGGAAAGGTGAGTTGGGGTGCTGCATAAAACCAGAGATTGAAATGAGCACAGATAAAGTTCCTTAAGCCAAATATGGAATAGACAAGAGCTACTCCTTGCTCAACGAAATGGACTCAACACCGCATATTAAACGCCTAAGAATGTACCTGACTAGTAAGTATCTTAAAACCTATGGATTGCTATGTCTCTGAAAGACAATCAAGTGTGTGTACGGGGCATAAACGCAGCAGTGATAGGATTGGAGAGGTTCGGTGAGCAAATGAAGACCCTTTGCAGTCATATGGCATGGTACCCATTCCACGGGTTTCAACTACCCAGGTTTAAGGTATTCTTCCTTCAGCTAAAACATGCATGTGGAACCTAGAGTATGATCAACCATGTGATCGGGAGACGTGTTCAAATATGTCTCAGTTTTCATACCCTGGTACTCGGGTGCAACATTCCAGACGCTTTACAAACACTCTCCCGACTTGGAGAGTCAGTCCCTTTAACCTCCTGTTTGGCCCAGTTTGCAATTTCTGCGGAAGATGAACAGGAATAGGGAGAACCAATGAGAGACTAGCTGGAGGTGTCTGGACGGGCAAATTTAACTCTCATTTCCCACCAGGAAGAGGAAATAACCAAAGGCTCAGCGTGCTGTGCCGGAAACAGATTAGGGCCTGAAGCCATCCTGCGGTGTTGCGGCCAGCTCACAAGAAAGCGAGTTGAAGAAAGGAGCTCAGGGGCACTGTAATTCACAAATCTGCAGAGTTACAAATGACAGCTATCGTCCAAAAATATACTGAAGTAAGGCTGCCAAGAGGACTTGAAAGCGGGGCAGAATTGCAGGAAACCGATTTCAGGAGGTAGACTGGAATTGCATTGAAAGCATAGGAAAAGAGGCAGAACGTCCACAATGATGCACTTGGCTAAAAAGGGCGTATGCGTTTTTTCCTGAATATATTCAGGAAAAAACGCATACGCCCTTTTTGGCCAACCAAGCAAACTTGCAAAGGAAATCTGCACTACAATGAAGTCTCACTTCCCCCCGGTCAAAAGGGCCATCTGAAAAAAGTGTAAAATCCAGAAAGGCAGGAAAGGCCATGGAGAACTGGGAGCCTTGTTATGCTGATGGGCGGGATGTAAATTGCCAACAGACACTCGGGAGAAGTGTATGGTGTTTCCTGAAACATCTAAAAAACAAAGCAACAGAGCCTAGGCCACTTCCACTTATGGTCCTATAGCTTAGGGAAATTAAAATCAAAAAGACACAGCCACCCCAAACTTTGGGACGCCTCTGTTTACAAGAACCTCGTTTACAGTACAAGTTCAACATCGCAGAAAGTGAAAAATGGATAAAGAAGTTGTGGTATTTACTTACAAAGCAATATCACTCAGCAATGAAATCTATGTCATCAGGCCCTTAGCAGCACAATGAGTGGATTCAGGTATGATGATTCTAACTGAAATAAGTCACACAGAAAAAGAAACATCATAAGATATCACTAATACACGGAATGTAAACATGGCTACACTGGAACTGAATTCCAAAACAGAACAGGGTCTCAAATTTAGAAAACCAACTTATGCTTGCTTAAGGGGAAAGGTGAGTTGGGGTGCTGCATAAAACCAGAGATTGAAATGAGCACAGATAAAGTTCCTTAAGCCAAATATGAAATAGACAAGAGCTACTCCTTGCTCAACGAAATGGACTCAACATCCCATATTAAACGCCCTAGAATGTACCTGACTAGTAAGTTTCTTAAAAGCTATGGATTGCTATGTCTCCGAAAGAGAATCAAGCATGTGTACAGGGACATAAACGCAGCAGTGATAGGATTGGAGAGGTTCGGTGAGCAAATGAATACCCTTTGAAGTCATATTGCATGGTACCCATTCCACGGGTTTCAACTACCCAGGTTTAAGGTATTCTTCCTACAGCTAAAACATGCATGTGGAACCCAGAGTATGATCAACCATGTGATCGGGAGACGTGTTCAAATATGTCTCAGTTTTCATACCCTGGTACTCGGGTGCAACATTCCAGACGCTTTACTAACACTCTCCCGACTTGGAGAGTCAGTCCCTTTAACCTCCTGTTTGGCCCAGTTTGCAATTTCTGCGGAAGATGAACAGGAATAGGGAGAACCAATGAGAGACTAGCTGGAGGTGTCTGGACGGGCAAATTTAACTCTCATTTCCCACCGGGAAGAGGAAATAACCAAAGGCTCAGCGTGCTGTGCCGGAACCAGATTAGGGCCTGAAGCCATCCTGCGGTGTTGCGGCCAGGTCACAAGAAAGCGAGTTGAAGAAAGGAGCTCAGGGGCACTGTAATTCACAAATCTGCAGAGTTATAAATGACAGCTATCGTCCAAAAATATACTGAAGTAAGGCTGCCAAGAGGACTTGAAAGCGGGGCAGAATTGCAGGAAACCGATTTCAGGAGGTAGACTGGAATTGCATTGAAAGCATAGGAAAAGAGGCAGAACGTCCACAATGATGCACTTGGCCAAAAAGGGCGTATGCGTTTTTTCTTAAATATATTCAGGAAAAAACGCATACGCCCTTTTTGGCCAACCAAGCAAGCTTGCAAAGGAAATCTGCACTACAATGAAGTCTCACTTCCCCCTGGTCAAAAGGGCCATCTGAAAAAAGTGTAAAATCCAGAAAGGCAGGACAGGCCATGGAGAACTGGGAGCCTTGTTATGCTGATGGGCGGGATGTAAATTGCCAACAGACACTCGGGAGAAGTGTATGGTGTTTCCTGAAACATCTAAGAAACAAAGCAACAGAGCCTAGGGCACTTCCACTTATGGTCCTATAGCTTAGGGAAATTAAAATCAAAAAGACACAGCCACCCCAATTTGGGACGCCTCTGTTTACAAGAACCTCGTTTACCGTACAAGTTCAATATCACAGAAAGTGAAAAATGGATAAAGAACTTGTGGTACTTACGTACAATGCAGTATCACTCAGCAAAGAAATCTATGTCATCAGGCCCGTAGCAGCATAATGAGTGGATTCAGGTACGATGATTCTAACTGAAATAAGTCACACAGAAAAAGAAACATCATAAGATATCACTAATACACGGAATGTAAACTTGGCTACACAGGAACTGAATTACAGAACAGAACAGGGTCTCAAATTTAGAAAACCAACTTCTGCTTCCTTAAGGGGAAAGGTGAGTTGGGGTGCTGCATAAAACCAGAGATTGAAATGAGCACAGATAAAGTTCCTTAAGCCAAATATGGAATAGACAAGATCTACTCCTTGCTCAACGAAATGGACTCAACACCCCATATTAAACGCCTAAGAATGTACCTGACTAGTAAGTATCTTAAAACCTATGGATTGCTATGTCTCCATAAGAGAATCAAGCGTGTGTACAGGGGCATAAACGCAGCAGTGATACGATTGGAGAGGTTCGGTGAGCAGATGAAGACCCTTTGAAGTCATATTGCATGGTACCCATTACACGGGTCTCAACTCTCCAGGTTTAAGGTATTCTTCCTTCAGCTAAAACATGCATGTGGAACCCAGAGTATGATCAACCGTGTGAACGGGAGACGTGTTCAAATATGTCTCAGTTTTCCTCCCCTGGTACTCGGGTGCAACATTCCAGACGTTTTACTAACACTCTCCCCACTTGGAGAGTCAGCGCCTTTAACATCCTGTTTGGCCCAGTTTGCAATTTCTGCGGAAGATGAACAGGAATAGGGAGAACCAATGAGAGACTAGCTGGAGGTGTCTGGACGGGCAAATTTAACTCTCATTTCCCACCAGGAAGAGGAAATAACCAAAGGCTCAGCGTGCCGTGCCGGAACCAGATTAGGGCCTGAAGCCATCCTGCGGTGTTGCGGCCAGCTCACAAGAAAGCGAGTTGAAGAAAGGAGCTCAGGGGCACTGTAATTCACAAACCTGCAGAGTTATAAATGACAGCTATCGTCCAAAAATATATTGAAGTAAGGCTGCCAAGAGGACTTGAAAGCGGGGCAGAATTGCAGGAAAACGATTTCAGGAGGTAGACTGGAATTGCATTGAAAGCATAGGAAAAGAGGCAGAACGTCCACAATGATGCACTTGGCCAAAAAGGGCGTATGCGTTTTTTCCTGAATATATTCAGGAAAAAACGCATACGCCCTTTTTGGCCAACCAAGCAAGCTTGCAAAGGAAATCTGCACTACAATGAAGTCTCACTTCCCCCCGGTCAAAAGGGCCATCTGAAAAAAGTGTAAAATCCAGCAAGGCAGGACAGGCCATGGAGAACTGGGAGCCTTGTTATGCTGATGGGCGGGATGTAAATTGCCAACAGACACTCGGGAGAAGTGTATGGTGTTTCCTGAAACATCTAAAAAACAAAGCAACAGAGCCTAGGGCACTTCCACTTATGGTCCTATAGCTTAGGGAAATTAAAATCAAAAAGATACAGCCACCCCAATGTTTGGGACGCCTCTGTTTACAAGAACCTCGTTTACCATACAAGTTCAATATCACAGAAAGTGAAAAATGGATAAAGAACTTGTGGTACTTACGTACAATGCAGTATCACTCAGCAGTGAAATCTATGTCATCAGGCCCGTAGCAGCATAATGAGTGGATTCGGGTACGATGATTCTAACTGAAATAAGTCACACAGAAAAAGAAACATCATAAGATATCACTAATACACGGAATGTAAACTTGGCTACACAGGAACTGAATTACAGAACAGAACAGGGTCTCAAATTTAGAAAACCAACTTATGCTTGCTTAAGGGTAAAGGTGAGTTGGGGTGCTGCATAAAACCAGAGATTGAAATGAGCACAGATAAAGTTCCTTAAGCCAAATATGGAATAGGCAAGAGCTACTCCTTGCTCAACGAAATGGACTCAACACCCCATATTAAACGCCTAAGAATGTACCTGACTAGTAAGTATCTTAAAACCTATGGATTGCTATGTCTCCATAAGAGAATCAAGCGTGTGTACCGGGGCATAAACGCAGCAGTGATAGGATTGGAGAGGTTCGGTGAGCAGATGAAGACCCTTTGAAGTCATATTGCAAGGTACCCATTACACGGGTCTCAACTCTCCAGGTTTAAGGTATTCTTCCTTCAGCTAAAACATGCATGTGGAACCCAGAGTATGATCAACCGTGTGAACGGGAGACGTGTTCAAATATGTCTCAGTTTTCCTCCCCTGGTACTCGGGTGCAACATTCCAGACGCTTTACTAACACTCTCCCCACTTGGAGAGTCAGCGCCTTTAACATCCTGTTTGGCCCAGTTTGCAATTTCTGCGGAAGATGAACAGGAATAGGGAGAACCAATGAGAGACTAGCTGGAGGTGTCTGGACGGGCAAATTTAACTCTCATTTCCCACCAGGAAGAGGAAATAACCAAAGGCTCAGCATGCCGTGCCGGAACCAGATTAGGGCCTGAAGCCATCCTGCGGTGTTGCGGCCAGCTCACAAGAAAGCGAGTTGAAGAAAGGAGCTCAGGGGCACTGTAATTCACAAACCTGCAGAGTTATAAATGACAGCTATCGTCCAAAAATATATTGAAGTAAGGCTGCCAAGAGGACTTGAAAGCGGGGCAGAATTGCAGGAAACCGATTTCAGGAGGTAGACTGGAATTGCATTGAAAGCATAGGAAAAGAGGCAGAACGTCCACAATGATGCACTTGGCCAAAAAGGGCGTATGCGTTTTTTCCTGAATATATTCAGGAAAAAACGCATACGCCCTTTTTGGCCAACCAAGCAAGCTTGCAAAGGAAATCTGCACTACAATGAAGTCTCACTTCCCCCCGGTCAAAAGGGCCATCTGAAAAAAGTGTAAAATCCAGCAAGGCAGGACAGGCCATGGAGAACTGGGAGCCTTGTTATGCTGATGGGCGGGATGTAAATTGCCAACAGACACTCGGGAGAAGTGTATGGTGTTTCCTGAAACATCTAAAAAACAAAGCAACAGAGCCTAGGGCACTTCCACTTATGGTCCTATAGCTTAGGGAAATTAAAATCAAAAAGACACAGCCACCCCAAAGTTTCGGACGCCTCTGTTTACAAGAACCTCATTTACAGTACAAGTTCAACATCGCAGAAAGTGAAAAATGGATAAAGAACTTGTGGTACTTACGTACAATGCAGTATCACTCAGCAGTGAAATCTATGTCATCAGGCCCTTAGCAGCACAATGAGTGGATTCAGGTATGATGATTCTAACTGAAATAAGTCACACAGAAAAAGAAACATCATAAGGTATCAGTAATACACGGAATGTAAACTTGGCTACACAGGAACTGAATTACAGAACAGAACAGGGTCTCAAATTTAGAAAACCAACTTATGCTTGTTTAAGGGTAAAGGTGAGTTGGGGTGCTGCATAAAACCAGAGATTGAAATGAGCACAGATAAAGTTCCTTAAGCCAAATATGGAATAGACAAGAGCTACTCCTTGCTCAACGAAATGGACTCAACACCGCATATTAAACGCCTAAGAATGTACCTGACTCTTAAGTATCTTAAAACCTATGGATTGCTATGTCTCCGAAAGAGAATCAAGCATGTGTACAGGGACATAAACGCAGCAGTGATAGGATTGGAGAGGTTCGGTGAGCAAATGAAGACCCTTTGAAGTCATATTGCATGGTACCCATTCCACGGGTTTCAACTACCCAGGTTTAAGGTATTCTTCCTTCAGCTAAAACATGCATGTGGAACCTAGAGTATGATCAACCATGTGATCGGGAGACGTGTTCAAATATGTCTCAGTTTTCGTACCCTGGTACTCGGGTGCAACATTCCAGACGCTTTACTAACACTCTACCGACTTGGAGAGTCAGTCCCTTTAACCTCCTGTTTGGCCCAGTTTGCAATTTCTGCGGAAGATGAACAGGAATAGCGAGAACCAATGAGAGACTAGCTGGAGGTGTCTGGACGGGCAAATTTAACTCTCATTTCCCACCAGGAAGAGGAAATAACCAAAGGCTCAGCGTGCCGTGCCGGAACCAGATTAGGGCCTGAAGCCATCCTGCGGTGTTGCGGCCAGCTCACAAGAAAGCGAGTTGAAGAAAGGAGCTCAGGGGCACTGTAATTCACAAACCTGCAGAGTTATAAATGACAACTATCGTCCAAAAATATACTGAAGTAAGGCTGCCAAGAGGACTTGAAAGCGGGGCAGAATTGCAGGAAACCGATTTCAGGAGGTAGACTGGAATTGCATTGAAAGCATAGGAAAAGAGGCAGAACGTCCACAATGATGCACTTGGCCAAAAAGGGCGTATGCGTTTTTTCCTGAATATATTCAGGAAAAAACGCATACGCCCTTTTTGGCCAACCAAGCAAGCTTGCAAAGGAAATCTGCACTACAATGAAGTCTCACTTCCCCCCGGTCAAAAGGGCCATCTGAAAAAAGTGTAAAATCCAGCAAGGCAGGACAGGCCATGGAGAACTGGGAGCCTTGTTATGCTGATGGGCGGGATGTAAATTGCCAACAGACACTCGGGAGAAGTGTATGGTGTTTCCAGAAACATCTAAAAAACAAAGCAACAGAGCCTAGGGCACTTCCACTTATGGTCCTATAGCTTAGGGAAATTAAAATCAAAAAGATACAGCCACCCCAATGTTTGGGACGCCTCTGTTTACAAGAACCTCGTTTACCGTACAAGTTCAATATCACAGAAAGTGAAAAATGGATAAAGAACTTGTGGTACTTACGTACAATGCAGTATCACTCAGCAGTGAAATCTATGTCATCAGGCCCGTAGCAGCACAATGAGTGGATTCAGGTACGATGATTCTAACTGAAATAAGTCACACAGAAAAAGAAACATCATAAGATATCAGTAATACACGGAATGTAAACTTGGCTACACAGGAACTGAATTACAGAACAGAACAGGGTCTCAAATTTAGAAAACCAACTTATGCTTGTTTAAGGGTAAAGGTGAGTTGGGGTGCTGCATAAAACCAGAGATTGAAATGAGCACAGATAAAGTTCCTTAAGCCAAATATGGAATAGACAAGAGCTACTCCTTGCTCAACGAAATGGACTCAACACCCCATATTAAACGCCTAAGAATGTACCTGACTCTTAAGTATCTTAAAACCTATGGATTGCTATGTCTCCGAAAGAGAATCAAGCATGTGTACAGGGACATAAACGCAGCAGTGATAGGATTGGAGAGGTTCGGTGAGCAAATGAAGAGCTTTGAAGTCATATTGCATGGTACCCATTCCACGGGTTTCAACTACCCAGGTTTAAGGTATTCTTCCTTCAGCTAAAACATGCATGTGGAACCTAGAGTATGATCAACCATGTGATCGGGAGACGTGTTCAAATATGTCTCAGTTTTCGTACCCTGGTACTCGGGTGCAACATTCCAGACGCTTTACTAACACTCTCCCGACTTGGAGAGTCAGTCCCTTTAACCTCCTGTTTGGCCCAGTTTGCAATTTCTGCGGAAGATGAACAGGAATAGCGAGAACCAATGAGAGACTAGCTGGAGGTGTCTGGACGGGCAAATTTAACTCTCATTTCCCACCAGGAAGAAGAAATAACCAAAGGCTCAGCGTGCCGTGCCGGAACCAGATTAGGGCCTGAAGCCATCCTGCGGTGTTGCGGCCAGCTCACAAGAAAACGAGTTGAAGAAAGGAGCTCAGGGGCACTGTAATTCACAAACCTGCAGAGTTATAAATGACAACTATCGTCCAAAAATATACTGAAGTAAGGCTGCCAAGAGGACTTGAAAGCGGGGCAGAATTGCAGGAAACCGATTTCAGGAGGTAGACTGGAATTGCATTGAAAGCATAGGAAAAGAGGCAGAACGTCCACAATGATGCACTTGGCCAAAAAGTGCGTATGCGTTTTTTCCTGAATATATTCAGGAAAAAACGCATACGCACTTTTTGGCCAACCAAGCAAGCTTGCAAAGGAAATCTGCACTACAATGAAGTCTCACTTCCCCCCGGTCAAAAGGGCCATCTGAAAAAAGTGTAAAATCCAGAAAGGCAGGACAGGCCATGGAGAACTGGGAGCCTTGTTATGCTGATGGGCGGGATGTAAATTGCCAACAGACACTCGGGAGAATTGTATGGTGTTTCCTGAAACATCTAAAAAACAAAGCAACAGAGCCTAGGGCACTTCCACTTATGGTCCTATAGCTTAGGGAAATTAAAATCAAAAAGATACAGCCACCCCAATGTTTGGGACGCCTCTGTTTACAAGAACCTCGTTTCCCGTACAAGTTCAATATCACAGAAAGTGAAAAATGGATAAAGAACTTGTGGTACTTACGTGCAATGCAGTATCACTCAGCAGTGAAATCTATGTCATCAGGCCCGTAGCAGCACAATGAGTGGATTCAGGTACGATGATTCTAACTGAAATAAGTCACACAGAAAAAGAAACATCATAAGATATCAGTAATACACGGAATGTAAACTTGGCTACACAGGAACTGAATTACAGAACAGAACAGGGTCTCAAATTTAGAAAACCAACTTATGCTTGTTTAAGGGTAAAGGTGAGTTGGGGTGCTGCATAAAACCAGAGATTGAAATGAGCACAGATAAAGTTCCTTAAGCCAAATATGGAATAGACAAGAGCTACTCCTTGCTCAACGAAATGGACTCAACACCGCATATTAAACGCCTAAGAATGTACCTGACTCTTAAGTATCTTAAAACCTATGGATTGCTATGTCTCCGAAAGAGAATCAAGCATGTGTACAGGGACATAAACACAGCAGTGATAGGATTGGAGAGGTTCGGTGAGCAAATGAAGACCCTTTGAAGTCATATTGCATGGTACCCATTCCACGGGTTTCAACTACCCAGGTTTAAGGTATTCTTCCTTCAGCTAAAACATGCATGTGGAACCTAGAGTATGATCAACCATGTGATCGGGAGACGTGTTCAAATATGTCTCAGTTTTTGTACCCTGGTACTCGGGTGCAACATTCCAGACGCTTTACTAACACTCTCCCGACTTGGAGAGTCAGTCCCTTTAACCTCCTGTTTGGCCCAGTTTGCAATTTCTGCGGAAGATGAACAGGAATAGCGAGAACCAATGAGAGACTAGCTGGAGGTGTCTGGACGGGCAAATTTAACTCTCATTTCCCACCAGGAAGAGGAAATAACCAAAGGCTCAGCGTGCCGTGCCGGAACCAGATTAGGGCCTGAAGCCATCCTGCGGTGTTGCGGCCAGCTCACAAGAAAACGAGTTGAAGAAAGGAGCTCAGGGGCACTGTAATTCACAAACCTGCAGAGTTATAAATGACAACTATCGTCCAAAAATGTACTGAAGTAAGGCTGCCAAGAGGACTTGAAAGCGGGGCAGAATTGCAGGAAACCGATTTCAGGAGGTAGACTGGAATTGCATTGAAAGCATAGGAAAAGAGGCAGAAGGTCCACAATGATGCACTTGGCCAAAAAGGGCGTATGCGTTTTTTCCTGAATATATTCAGGAAAAAACGCATACGCCCTTTTTGGCCAAACAAGCAAGCTTGCAAAGGAAATCTGCATTACAATGAAGTCTCACTTCCCCCCGGTCAAAAGGGCCATCTGAAAAAAGTGTAAAATCCAGCAAGGCAGGACAGGCCATGGAGAACTGGGAGCCTTGTTATGCTGATGGGCGGGATGTAAATTGCCAACAGACACTCGGGAGAAGTGTATGGTGTTTCCTGAAACATCTAAAAAACAAAGCAACAGAGCCTAGGACACTTCCACTGATGGTCCTATAGCTTAGGGAAATTAAAATCAAAAAGACACAGCCACCCCAAAGTTTCGGACGCCTCTGTTTACAAGAACCTCATTTACAGTACAAGTTCAACATCGCAGAAAGTGAAAAATGGATAAAGAACTTGTGGTACTTACGTACAATGCAGTATCACTCAGCAGTGAAATCTATGTCATCAGGCCCTTAGCAGCACAATGAGTGGATTCAGGTACGATGATTCTAACTGAAATAAGTCACACAGAAAAAGAAACATCATAAGGTATCAGTAATACACGGAATGTAAACTTGGCTACACAGGAACTGAATTACAGAACAGAACAGGGTCTCAAATTTAGAAAACCAACTTATGCTTGTTTAAGGGTAAAGGTGAGTTGGGGTGCTGCATAAAACCAGAGATTGAAATGAGCACAGATAAAGTTCCTTAAGCCAAATATGGAATAGACAAGAGCTACTCCTTGCTCAACGAAATGGACTCAACACCGCATATTAAACGCCTAAGAATGTACCTGACTCTTAAGTATCTTAAAACCTATGGATTGCTATGTCTCCGAAAGAGAATCAAGCATGTGTACAGGGACATAAACGCAGCAGTGATAGGATTGGAGAGGTTCGGTGAGCAAATGAAGACCCTTTGAAGTCATATTGCATAGTACCCATTCCACGGGTTTCAACTACCCAGGTTTAAGGTATTCTTCCTTCAGCTAAAACATGCATGTGGAACCTAGAGTATGATCAACCATGTGATCGGGAGACGTGTTCAAATATGTCTCAGTTTTCGTACCCTGGTACTCGGGTGCAACATTCCAGACGCTTTACTAACACTCTCCCGACTTGGAGAGTCAGTCCCTTTAACCTCCTGTTTGGCCCAGTTTGCAATTTCTGCGGAAGATGAACAGGAATAGCGAGAACCAATGAGAGACTAGCTGGAGGTGTCTGGACGGGCAAATTTAACTCTCATTTCCCACCAGGAAGAGGAAATAACCAAAGGCTCAGCGTGCCGTGCCGGAACCAGATTAGGGCCTGAAGCCATCCTGCGGTGTTGCGGCCAGCTCACAAGAAAGCGAGTTGAAGAAAGGAGCTCAGGGGCACTGTAATTCACAAACCTGCAGAGTTATAAATGACAACTATCGTCCAAAAATATACTGAAGTAAGGCTGCCAAGAGGACTTGAAAGCGGGGCAGAATTGCAGGAAACCGATTTCAGGAGGTAGACTGGAATTGCATTGAAAGCATAGGAAAAGAGGCAGAACGTCCACAATGATGCACTTGGCCAAAAAGGGCGTATGCGTTTTTTCCTGAATATATTCAGGAAAAAACGCATACGCCCTTTTTGGCCAACCAAGCAAGCTTGCAAAGGAAATCTGCACTACAATGAAGTCTCACTTCCCCCCGGTCAAAAGGGCCATCTGAAAAAAGTGTAAAATCCAGCAAGGCAGGACAGGCCATGGAGAACTGGGAGCCTTGTTATGCTGATGGGCGGGATGTAAATTGCCAACAGACACTCGGGAGAAGTGTATGGTGTTTCCAGAAACATCTAAAAAACAAAGCAACAGAGCCTAGGGCACTTCCACTTATGGTCCTATAGCTTAGGGAAATTAAAATCAAAAAGATACAGCCACCCCAATGTTTGGGACGCCTCTGTTTACAAGAACCTCGTTTACCGTACAAGTTCAATATCACAGAAAGTGAAAAATGGATAAAGAACTTGTGGTACTTACGTACAATGCAGTATCACTCAGCAGTGAAATCTATGTCATCAGGCCCGTAGCAGCACAATGAGTGGATTCAGGTACGATGATTCTAACTGAAATAAGTCACACAGAAAAAGAAACATCATAAGATATCAGTAATACACGGAATGTAAACTTGGCTACACAGGAACTGAATTACAGAACAGAACAGGGTCTCAAATTTAGAAAACCAACTTATGCTTGTTTAAGGGTAAAGGTGAGTTGGGGTGCTGCATAAAACCAGAGATTGAAATGAGCACAGATAAAGTTCCTTAAGCCAAATATGGAATAGACAAGAGCTACTCCTTGCTCAACGAAATGGACTCAACACCCCATATTAAACGCCTAAGAATGTACCTGACTCTTAAGTATCTTAAAACCTATGGATTGCTATGTCTCCGAAAGAGAATCAAGCATGTGTACAGGGACATAAACGCAGCAGTGATAGGATTGGAGAGGTTCGGTGAGCAAATGAAGAGCTTTGAAGTCATATTGCATGGTACCCATTCCACGGGTTTCAACTACCCAGGTTTAAGGTATTCTTCCTTCAGCTAAAACATGCATGTGGAACCTAGAGTATGATCAACCATGTGATCGGGAGACGTGTTCAAATATGTCTCAGTTTTCGTACCCTGGTACTCGGGTGCAACATTCCAGACGCTTTACTAACACTCTCCCGACTTGGAGAGTCAGTCCCTTTAACCTCCTGTTTGGCCCAGTTTGCAATTTCTGCGGAAGATGAACAGGAATAGCGAGAACCAATGAGAGACTAGCTGGAGGTGTCTGGACGGGCAAATTTAACTCTCATTTCCCACCAGGAAGAAGAAATAACCAAAGGCTCAGCGTGCCGTGCCGGAACCAGATTAGGGCCTGAAGCCATCCTGCGGTGTTGCGGCCAGCTCACAAGAAAACGAGTTGAAGAAAGGAGCTCAGGGGCACTGTAATTCACAAACCTGCAGAGTTATAAATGACAACTATCGTCCAAAAATATACTGAAGTAAGGCTGCCAAGAGGACTTGAAAGCGGGGCAGAATTGCAGGAAACCGATTTCAGGAGGTAGACTGGAATTGCATTGAAAGCATAGGAAAAGAGGCAGAACGTCCACAATGATGCACTTGGCCAAAAAGTGCGTATGCGTTTTTTCCTGAATATATTCAGGAAAAAACGCATACGCACTTTTTGGCCAACCAAGCAAGCTTGCAAAGGAAATCTGCACTACAATGAAGTCTCACTTCCCCCCGGTCAAAAGGGCCATCTGAAAAAAGTGTAAAATCCAGAAAGGCAGGACAGGCCATGGAGAACTGGGAGCCTTGTTATGCTGATGGGCGGGATGTAAATTGCCAACAGACACTCGGGAGAATTGTATGGTGTTTCCTGAAACATCTAAAAAACAAAGCAACAGAGCCTAGGGCACTTCCACTTATGGTCCTATAGCTTAGGGAAATTAAAATCAAAAAGATACAGCCACCCCAATGTTTGGGACGCCTCTGTTTACAAGAACCTCGTTTCCCGTACAAGTTCAATATCACAGAAAGTGAAAAATGGATAAAGAACTTGTGGTACTTACGTGCAATGCAGTATCACTCAGCAGTGAAATCTATGTCATCAGGCCCGTAGCAGCACAATGAGTGGATTCAGGTACGATGATTCTAACTGAAATAAGTCACACAGAAAAAGAAACATCATAAGATATCAGTAATACACGGAATGTAAACTTGGCTACACAGGAACTGAATTACAGAACAGAACAGGGTCTCAAATTTAGAAAACCAACTTATGCTTGTTTAAGGGTAAAGGTGAGTTGGGGTGCTGCATAAAACCAGAGATTGAAATGAGCACAGATAAAGTTCCTTAAGCCAAATATGGAATAGACAAGAGCTACTCCTTGCTCAACGAAATGGACTCAACACCGCATATTAAACGCCTAAGAATGTACCTGACTCTTAAGTATCTTAAAACCTATGGATTGCTATGTCTCCGAAAGAGAATCAAGCATGTGTACAGGGACATAAACACAGCAGTGATAGGATTGGAGAGGTTCGGTGAGCAAATGAAGACCCTTTGAAGTCATATTGCATGGTACCCATTCCACGGGTTTCAACTACCCAGGTTTAAGGTATTCTTCCTTCAGCTAAAACATGCATGTGGAACCTAGAGTATGATCAACCATGTGATCGGGAGACGTGTTCAAATATGTCTCAGTTTTTGTACCCTGGTACTCGGGTGCAACATTCCAGACGCTTTACTAACACTCTCCCGACTTGGAGAGTCAGTCCCTTTAACCTCCTGTTTGGCCCAGTTTGCAATTTCTGCGGAAGATGAACAGGAATAGCGAGAACCAATGAGAGACTAGCTGGAGGTGTCTGGACGGGCAAATTTAACTCTCATTTCCCACCAGGAAGAGGAAATAACCAAAGGCTCAGCGTGCCGTGCCGGAACCAGATTAGGGCCTGAAGCCATCCTGCGGTGTTGCGGCCAGCTCACAAGAAAACGAGTTGAAGAAAGGAGCTCAGGGGCACTGTAATTCACAAACCTGCAGAGTTATAAATGACAACTATCGTCCAAAAATGTACTGAAGTAAGGCTGCCAAGAGGACTTGAAAGCGGGGCAGAATTGCAGGAAACCGATTTCAGGAGGTAGACTGGAATTGCATTGAAAGCATAGGAAAAGAGGCAGAAGGTCCACAATGATGCACTTGGCCAAAAAGGGCGTATGCGTTTTTTCCTGAATATATTCAGGAAAAAACGCATACGCCCTTTTTGGCCAAACAAGCAAGCTTGCAAAGGAAATCTGCATTACAATGAAGTCTCACTTCCCCCCGGTCAAAAGGGCCATCTGAAAAAAGTGTAAAATCCAGCAAGGCAGGACAGGCCATGGAGAACTGGGAGCCTTGTTATGCTGATGGGCGGGATGTAAATTGCCAACAGACACTCGGGAGAAGTGTATGGTGTTTCCTGAAACATCTAAAAAACAAAGCAACAGAGCCTAGGACACTTCCACTGATGGTCCTATAGCTTAGGGAAATTAAAATCAAAAAGACACAGCCACCCCAAAGTTTCGGACGCCTCTGTTTACAAGAACCTCATTTACAGTACAAGTTCAACATCGCAGAAAGTGAAAAATGGATAAAGAACTTGTGGTACTTACGTACAATGCAGTATCACTCAGCAGTGAAATCTATGTCATCAGGCCCTTAGCAGCACAATGAGTGGATTCAGGTACGATGATTCTAACTGAAATAAGTCACACAGAAAAAGAAACATCATAAGGTATCAGTAATACACGGAATGTAAACTTGGCTACACAGGAACTGAATTACAGAACAGAACAGGGTCTCAAATTTAGAAAACCAACTTATGCTTGTTTAAGGGTAAAGGTGAGTTGGGGTGCTGCATAAAACCAGAGATTGAAATGAGCACAGATAAAGTTCCTTAAGCCAAATATGGAATAGACAAGAGCTACTCCTTGCTCAACGAAATGGACTCAACACCGCATATTAAACGCCTAAGAATGTACCTGACTCTTAAGTATCTTAAAACCTATGGATTGCTATGTCTCCGAAAGAGAATCAAGCATGTGTACAGGGACATAAACGCAGCAGTGATAGGATTGGAGAGGTTCGGTGAGCAAATGAAGACCCTTTGAAGTCATATTGCATGGTACCCATTCCACGGGTTTCAACTACCCAGGTTTAAGGTATTCTTCCTTCAGCTAAAACATGCATGTGGAACCTAGAGTATGATCAACCATGTGATCGGGAGACGTGTTCAAATATGTCTCAGTTTTCGTACCCTGGTACTCGGGTGCAACATTCCAGACGCTTTACTAACACTCTCCCGACTTGGAGAGTCAGTCCCTTTAACCTCCTGTTTGGCCCAGTTTGCAATTTCTGCGGAAGATGAACAGGAATAGCGAGAACCAATGAGAGACTAGCTGGAGGTGTCTGGACGGGCAAATTTAACTCTCATTTCCCACCAGGAAGAGGAAATAACCAAAGGCTCAGCGTGCCGTGCCGGAACCAGATTAGGGCCTGAAGCCATCCTGCGGTGTTGCGGCCAGCTCACAAGAAAGCGAGTTGAAGAAAGGAGCTCAGGGGCACTGTAATTCACAAACCTGCAGAGTTATAAATGACAACTATCGTCCAAAAATATACTGAAGTAAGGCTGCCAAGAGGACTTGAAAGCGGGGCAGAATTGCAGGAAACCGATTTCAGGAGGTAGACTGGAATTGCATTGAAAGCATAGGAAAAGAGGCAGAACGTCCACAATGATGCACTTGGCCAAAAAGGGCGTATGCGTTTTTTCCTGAATATATTCAGGAAAAAACGCATACGCCCTTTTTGGCCAACCAAGCAAGCTTGCAAAGGAAATCTGCACTACAATGAAGTCTCACTTCCCCCCGGTCAAAAGGGCCATCTGAAAAAAGTGTAAAATCCAGCAAGGCAGGACAGGCCATGGAGAACTGGGAGCCTTGTTATGCTGATGGGCGGGATGTAAATTGCCAACAGACACTCGGGAGAAGTGTATGGTGTTTCCAGAAACATCTAAAAAACAAAGCAACAGAGCCTAGGGCACTTCCACTTATGGTCCTATAGCTTAGGGAAATTAAAATCAAAAAGATACAGCCACCCCAATGTTTGGGACGCCTCTGTTTACAAGAACCTCGTTTACCGTACAAGTTCAATATCACAGAAAGTGAAAAATGGATAAAGAACTTGTGGTACTTACGTACAATGCAGTATCACTCAGCAGTGAAATCTATGTCATCAGGCCCGTAGCAGCACAATGAGTGGATTCAGGTACGATGATTCTAACTGAAATAAGTCACACAGAAAAAGAAACATCATAAGATATCAGTAATACACGGAATGTAAACTTGGCTACACAGGAACTGAATTACAGAACAGAACAGGGTCTCAAATTTAGAAAACCAACTTATGCTTGTTTAAGGGTAAAGGTGAGTTGGGGTGCTGCATAAAACCAGAGATTGAAATGAGCACAGATAAAGTTCCTTAAGCCAAATATGGAATAGACAAGAGCTACTCCTTGCTCAACGAAATGGACTCAACACCCCATATTAAACGCCTAAGAATGTACCTGACTCTTAAGTATCTTAAAACCTATGGATTGCTATGTCTCCGAAAGAGAATCAAGCATGTGTACAGGGACATAAACGCAGCAGTGATAGGATTGGAGAGGTTCGGTGAGCAAATGAAGAGCTTTGAAGTCATATTGCATGGTACCCATTCCACGGGTTTCAACTACCCAGGTTTAAGGTATTCTTCCTTCAGCTAAAACATGCATGTGGAACCTAGAGTATGATCAACCATGTGATCGGGAGACGTGTTCAAATATGTCTCAGTTTTCGTACCCTGGTACTCGGGTGCAACATTCCAGACGCTTTACTAACACTCTCCCGACTTGGAGAGTCAGTCCCTTTAACCTCCTGTTTGGCCCAGTTTGCAATTTCTGCGGAAGATGAACAGGAAAAGCGAGAACCAATGAGAGACTAGCTGGAGGTGTCTGGACGGGCAAATTTAACTCTCATTTCCCACCAGGAAGAAGAAATAACCAAAGGCTCAGCGTGCCGTGCCGGAACCAGATTAGGGCCTGAAGCCATCCTGCGGTGTTGCGGCCAGCTCACAAGAAAACGAGTTGAAGAAAGGAGCTCAGGGGCACTGTAATTCACAAACCTGCAGAGTTATAAATGACAACTATCGTCCAAAAATATACTGAAGTAAGGCTGCCAAGAGGACTTGAAAGCGGGGCAGAATTGCAGGAAACCGATTTCAGGAGGTAGACTGGAATTGCATTGAAAGCATAGGAAAAGAGGCAGAACGTCCACAATGATGCACTTGGCCAAAAAGTGCGTATGCGTTTTTTCCTGAATATATTCAGGAAAAAACGCATACGCACTTTTTGGCCAACCAAGCAAGCTTGCAAAGGAAATCTGCACTACAATGAAGTCTCACTTCCCCCCGGTCAAAAGGGCCATCTGAAAAAAGTGTAAAATCCAGAAAGGCAGGACAGGCCATGGAGAACTGGGAGCCTTGTTATGCTGATGGGCGGGATGTAAATTGCCAACAGACACTCGGGAGAATTGTATGGTGTTTCCTGAAACATCTAAAAAACAAAGCAACAGAGCCTAGGGCACTTCCACTTATGGTCCTATAGCTTAGGGAAATTAAAATCAAAAAGATACAGCCACCCCAATGTTTGGGACGCCTCTGTTTACAAGAACCTCGTTTCCCGTACAAGTTCAATATCACAGAAAGTGAAAAATGGATAAAGAACTTGTGGTACTTACGTGCAATGCAGTATCACTCAGCAGTGAAATCTATGTCATCAGGCCCGTAGCAGCACAATGAGTGGATTCAGGTACGATGATTCTAACTGAAATAAGTCACACAGAAAAAGAAACATCATAAGATATCAGTAATACACGGAATGTAAACTTGGCTACACAGGAACTGAATTACAGAACAGAACAGGGTCTCAAATTTAGAAAACCAACTTATGCTTGTTTAAGGGTAAAGGTGAGTTGGGGTGCTGCATAAAACCAGAGATTGAAATGAGCACAGATAAAGTTCCTTAAGCCAAATATGGAATAGACAAGAGCTACTCCTTGCTCAACGAAATGGACTCAACACCGCATATTAAACGCCTAAGAATGTACCTGACTCTTAAGTATCTTAAAACCTATGGATTGCTATGTCTCCGAAAGAGAATCAAGCATGTGTACAGGGACATAAACACAGCAGTGATAGGATTGGAGAGGTTCGGTGAGCAAATGAAGACCCTTTGAAGTCATATTGCATGGTACCCATTCCACGGGTTTCAACTACCCAGGTTTAAGGTATTCTTCCTTCAGCTAAAACATGCATGTGGAACCTAGAGTATGATCAACCATGTGATCGGGAGACGTGTTCAAATATGTCTCAGTTTTTGTACCCTGGTACTCGGGTGCAACATTCCAGACGCTTTACTAACACTCTCCCGACTTGGAGAGTCAGTCCCTTTAACCTCCTGTTTGGCCCAGTTTGCAATTTCTGCGGAAGATGAACAGGAATAGCGAGAACCAATGAGAGACTAGCTGGAGGTGTCTGGACGGGCAAATTTAACTCTCATTTCCCACCAGGAAGAGGAAATAACCAAAGGCTCAGCGTGCCGTGCCGGAACCAGATTAGGGCCTGAAGCCATCCTGCGGTGTTGCGGCCAGCTCACAAGAAAACGAGTTGAAGAAAGGAGCTCAGGGGCACTGTAATTCACAAACCTGCAGAGTTATAAATGACAACTATCGTCCAAAAATATACTGAAGTAAGGCTGCCAAGAGGACTTGAAAGCGGGGCAGAATTGCAGGAAACCGATTTCAGGAGGTAGACTGGAATTGCATTGAAAGCATAGGAAAAGAGGCAGAACGTCCACAATGATGCACTTGGCCAAAAAGGGCGTATGCGTTTTTTCCTGAATATATTCAGGAAAAAACGCATACGCCCTTTTTGGCCAACCAAGCAAGCTTGCAAAGGAAATCTGCATTACAATGAAGTCTCACTTCCCCCCGGTCAAAAGGGCCATCTGAAAAAAGTGTAAAATCCAGCAAGGCAGGACAGGCCATGGAGAACTGGGAGCCTTGTTATGCTGATGGGCGGGATGTAAATTGCCAACAGACACTCGGGAGAAGTGTATGGTGTTTCCTGAAACATCTAAAAAACAAAGCAACAGAGCCTAGGACACTTCCACTGATGGTCCTATAGCTTAGGGAAATTAAAATCAAAAAGACACAGCCACCCCAAAGTTTCGGACGCCTCTGTTTACAAGAACCTCATTTACAGTACAAGTTCAACATCGCAGAAAGTGAAAAATGGATAAAGAACTTGTGGTACTTACGTACAATGCAGTATCACTCAGCAGTGAAATCTATGTCATCAGGCCCTTAGCAGCACAATGAGTGGATTCAGGTACGATGATTCTAACTGAAATAAGTCACACAGAAAAAGAAACATCATAAGGTATCAGTAATACACGGAATGTAAACTTGGCTACACAGGAACTGAATTACAGAACAGAACAGGGTCTCAAATTTAGAAAACCAACTTATGCTTGTTTAAGGGTAAAGGTGAGTTGGGGTGCTGCATAAAACCAGAGATTGAAATGAGCACAGATAAAGTTCCTTAAGCCAAATATGGAATAGACAAGAGCTACTCCTTGCTCAACGAAATGGACTCAACACCGCATATTAAACGCCTAAGAATGTACCTGACTCTTAAGTATCTTAAAACCTATGGATTGCTATGTCTCCGAAAGAGAATCAAGCATGTGTACAGGGACATAAACGCAGCAGTGATAGGATTGGAGAGGTTCGGTGAGCAAATGAAGACCCTTTGAAGTCATATTGCATGGTACCCATTCCACGGGTTTCAACTACCCAGGTTTAAGGTATTCTTCCTTCAGCTAAAACATGCATGTGGAACCTAGAGTATGATCAACCATGTGATCGGGAGACGTGTTCAAATATGTCTCAGTTTTCGTACCCTGGTACTCGGGTGCAACATTCCAGACGCTTTACTAACACTCTCCCGACTTGGAGAGTCAGTCCCTTTAACCTCCTGTTTGGCCCAGTTTGCAATTTCTGCGGAAGATGAACAGGAATAGCGAGAACCAATGAGAGACTAGCTGGAGGTGTCTGGACGGGCAAATTTAACTCTCATTTCCCACCAGGAAGAGGAAATAACCAAAGGCTCAGCGTGCCGTGCCGGAACCAGATTAGGGCCTGAAGCCATCCTGCGGTGTTGCGGCCAGCTCACAAGAAAACGAGTTGAAGAAAGGAGCTCAGGGGCACTGTAATTCACAAACCTGCAGAGTTATAAATGACAACTATCGTCCAAAAATATACTGAAGTAAGGCTGCCAAGAGGACTTGAAAGCGGGGCAGAATTGCAGGAAACCGAGTTCAGGAGGTAGACTGGAATTGCATTGAAAGCATAGGAAAAGAGGCAGAACGTCCACAATGATGCACTTGGCCAAAAAGGGCGTATGCGTTTTTTCCTGAATATATTCAGGAAAAAACGCATACGCCCTTTTTGGCCAACCAAGCAAGCTTGCAAAGGAAATCTGCACTACCATGAAGTCTCACTTCCCCCCGGTCAAAAGGGCCATCTGAAAAAAGTGTAAAATCCAGCAAGGCAGGACAGGCCATGGAGAACTGGGAGCCTTGTTATGCTGATGGGCGGGATGTAAATTGCCAACAGACACTCGGGAGAAGTGTATGGTGTTTCCTGAAACATCTAAAAAACAAAGCAACAGAGCCTAGGGCACTTCCACTTATGGTCCTATAGCTTAGGGAAATTAAAATCAAAAAGATACAGCCACCCCAATGTTTGGGACGCCTCTGTTTACAAGAACCTCGTTTACCGTACAAGTTCAATATCACAGAAAGTGAAAAATGGATAAAGAACTTGTGGTACTTACGTACAATGCAGTATCACTCAGCAGTGAAATCTAGGTCATCAGGCCCGTAGCAGCACAATGAGTGGATTCAGGTACGATGATTCTAACTGAAATAAGTCACACAGAAAAAGAAACATCATAAGATATCAGTAATACACAGAATGTAATCTTGGCTACACAGGAACTGAATTACAGAACAGAACAGGGTCTCAAATTTAGAAAACCAACTTATGCTTGTTTAAGGGTAAAGGTGAGTTGGGGTGCTGCATAAAACCAGAGATTGAAATGAGCACAGATAAAATTCCTTAAGCCAAATATGGAATAGACAAGAGCTACTCCTTGCTCAACGAAATGGACTCAACACCGCATATTAAACGCCTAAGAATGTACCTGACTCTTAAGTATCTTAAAACCTATGGATTGCTATGTCTCCGAAAGAGAATCAAGCATGTGTACAGGGACATAAACGCAGCAGTGATAGGATTGGAGAGGTTCGGTGAGCAAATGAAGACCCTTTGAAGTCATATTGCATGGTACCCATTCCACGGGTTTCAACTACCCAGGTTTAAGGTATTCTTCCTTCAGCTAAAACATGCATGTGGAACCTAGAGTATGATCAACCATGTGATCGGGAGACGTGTTCAAATATGTCTCAGTTTTCGTACCCTGGTACAAGGGTGCAACATTCCAGACGCTTTACTAACACTCTCCCGACTTGGAGAGTCAGTCCCTTTAACCTCCTGTTTGGCCCAGTTTGCAATTTCTGCGGAAGATGAACAGGAATAGCGAGAACCAATGAGAGACTAGCTGGAGGTGTCTGGACGGGCAAATTTAACTCTCATTTCCCACCAGGAAGAGGAAAGAACCAAAGGCTCAGCGTGCCGTGCCGGAACCAGATTAGGGCCTGAAGCCATCCTGCGGTGTTGCGGCCAGCTCACAAGAAAACGAGTTGAAGAAAGGAGCTCAGGGGCACTGTAATTCACAAACCTGCAGAGTTATAAATGACAACTATCGTCCAAAAATGTACTGAAGTAAGGCTGCCAAGAGGACTTGAAAGCGGGGCAGAATTGCAGGAAACCGATTTCAGGAGGTAGACTGGAATTGCATTGAAAGCATAGGAAAAGAGGCAGAACGTCCACAATGATGCACTTGGCCAAAAAGTGCGTATGCGTTTTTTCCTGAATATATTCAGGAAAAAACGCATACGCCCTTTTTGGCCAACCAAGCAAGCTTGCAAAGGAAATCTGCACTACAATGAAGTCTCACTTCCCCCCGGTCAAAAGGGCCATCTGAAAAAAGTGTAAAATCCAGAAAGGCAGGACAGGCCATGGAGAACTGGGTGCCTTGTTATGCTGATGGGCGGGATGTATATTGCCAAAAGACACTCGGGAGAAGTGTATGGTGTTTCCTGAAAAATCTAAAAAACAAAGCAACAGAGCCTAGGGCACTTCCACTTATGGTCCTATAGCTTAGGGAAATTAAAATCAAAAAGATACAGCCACCCCAATGTTTGGGACTCCTCTGTTTACAAGAACCTCGTTTCCCGTACAAGTTCAATATCACAGAAAGTGAAAAATGGATAAAGAACTTGTGGTACTTACGTACAATGCAGTATCACTCAGCAGTGAAATCTATGTCATCAGGCCCGTAGCAGCACAATGAGTGGATTCAGGTACGATGATTCTAACTGAAATAAGTCACACAGAAAAAGAAACATCATAAGATATCAGTAATACACGGAATGTAAACTTGGCTACACAGGAACTGAATTACAGAACAGAACAGGGTCTCAAATTTAGAAAACCAACTTATGCTTGTTTAAGGGTAAAGGTGAGTTGGGGTGCTGCATAAAACCAGAGATTGAAATGAGCACAGATAAAGTTCGTTAAGCCAAATATGGAATAGACAAGAGCTACTCCTTGCTCAACGAAATGGACTCAACACCGCATATTAAACGCCTAAGAATGTACCTGACTCTTAAGTATCTTAAAACCTATGGATTGCTATGTCTCCGAAAGAGAATCAAGCATGTGTACAGGGACATAAACACAGCAGTGATAGGATTGGAGAGGTTCGGTGAGCAAATGAAGACCCTTTGAAGTCATATTGCATGGTACCCATTCCACGGGTTTCAACTACCCAGGTTTAAGGTATTCTTCCTTCAGCTAAAACATGCATGTGGAACCTAGAGTATGATCAACCATGTGATCGGGAGACGTGTTCAAATATGTCTCAGTTTTCGTACCCTGGTACTCGGGTGCAACATTCCAGACGCTTTACTAACACTCTCCCCACTTGGAGAGTCAGCGCCTTTAACATCCTGTTTGGCCCAGTTTGCAATTTCTGCGGAAGATGAACAGGAATAGCGAGAACCAATGAGAGACTAGCTGGAGGTGTCTGGACGGGCAAATTTAACTCTCATTTCCCACCAGGAAGAGGAAATAACCAAAGGCTCAGCGTGCCGTGCCGGAACCAGATTAGGGCCTGAAGCCATCCTGCGGTGTTGCGGCCAGCTCACAAGAAAGCGAGTTGAAGAAAGGAGCTCAGGGGCACTGTAATTCACAAACCTGCAGAGTTATAAATGACAGCTATCGTCCAAAAATATATTGAAGTAAGGCTGCCAAGAGGACTTGAAAGCGGGGCAGAATTGCAGGAAACCGATTTCAGGAGGTAGACTGGAATTGCATTGAAAGCATAGGAAAAGAGGCAGAACGTCCACAATGATGCACTTGGCCAAAAAGGGCGTATGCGTTTTTTCCTGAATATTTTCAGGAAAAAACGCATACGCCCTTTTTGGCCAACCAAGCAAGCTTGCAAAGGAAATCTGCACTACAATGAAGTCTCACTTCCCCCCGGTCAAAAGGGCCATCTGAAAAAAGTGTAAAATCCAGAAAGGCAGGACAGGCCATGGAGAACTGGGAGCCTTGTTATGCTGATGGGCGGGATGTAAATTGCCAACAGACACTCGGGAGAAGTGTATGGTGTTTCCTGAAACATCTAAGAAACAAAGCAACAGAGTCTAGGGCACTTCCACTTATGGTCCTATAGCTTAGGGAAATTAAAATCAAAAAGACACAGCCACCCCAATTTGGGACGCCTCTGTTTACAACAACCTCGTTTACCGTACAAGTTCAATATCACAGAAAGTGAAAAATGGATAAAGAACTTGTGGTACTTACGTACAATGCAGTATCACTCAGCAATGAAATCTATGTCATCAGGCCCGTAGCAGCACAATGAGTGGATTCGGGTACGATGATTCTAACTGAAATAAGTCACACAGAAAAAGAAACATCATAAGATATCACTAATACACTGAATGTAAACTTGGCTACACAGGAACTGAATTACAGAACAGAACAGGGTCTCAAATTTAGAAAACCAACTTATGCTTGCTTAAGGGGAAAGGTGAGTTGGGGTGCTGCATAAAACCAGAGATTGAAATGAGCACAGATAAAGTTCCTTAAGCCAAATATGGAATAGACAAGAGCTACTCCTTGCTCAACGAAATGGACTCAACACCGCATATTAAACGCCTAAGAATGTACCTGACTAGTAAGTATCTTAAAACCTATGGATTGCTATGTCTCCATAAGAGAATCAAGCGTGTGTACAGGGGCATAAACGCAGCAGTGATAGGATTGGAGAGGTTCGGTGAGCAGATGAAGACCCTTTGAAGTCATATTGCATGGTACCCATTACACGGGTCTCAACTCTCCAGGTTTAAGGTATTCTTCCTTCAGCTAAAACATGCATGTGGAACCCAGAGTATGATCAACCGTGTGAATGGGAGACGTGTTCAAATATGTCTCAGTTTTCCTCCCCTGGTACTCGGGTGCAACATTCCAGACGCTTTACTAACACTCTCCCGACTTGGAGAGTCAGCGCCTTTAACCTCCTGTTTGGCCCAGTTTGCAATTTCTGCGGAAGATGAACAGGAATAGGGAGAACCAATGAGAGACTAGCTGGAGGTGTCTGGACGGGCAAATTTAACTCTCATTTCCCACCAGGAAGAGGAATTAACCAAAGGCTCAGCGTGCCGTGCCGGAACCAGATTAGAGCCTGAAGCCATCCTGCGGTGTTGCGGCCAGCTCAAAAGAAAGCGAGTTGAAGAAAGGAGCTCAGGGGCACTGTAATTCACAAACCTGCAGAGTTATAAATGAGAGCTATCGTCCAAAAATATACTGAAGTAAGGCTGCCAAGAGGACTTGAAAGCGGGGCAGAATTGCAGGAAACCGATTTCAGGAGGTAGACTGGAATTGCATTGAAAGCATAGGAAAAGAGGCAGAACGTCCACAATGATGCACTTGGCCAAAAAGGGCGTATGTGTTTTTTCTTAAATATATTCAGGAAAAAACGCATACGCCCTTTTTGGCCAACCAAGCAAGCTTGCAAAGGAAATCTGCACTACAATGAAGTCTCACTTCCCCCCGGTCAAAAGGGCCATCTGAAAAAAGTGTAAAATCCAGCAAGGCAGGACAGGCCATGGAGAACTGGGAGCCTTGTTATGCTGATTGGCGGGATGTAAATTGCCAACAGACACTGGGGAGAAGTGTATGGTGTTTACTGAAACATCTAAAAAACAAAGCAACAGAGCCTAGGGCACTTCCACTTATGGTCCTATAGCTTAGGGAAATTAAAATCAAAAAGACACAGCCACCCCAAAGTTTGGGACGCCTCTGTTTACAAGAACCTCGTTTACAGTACAAGTTCAACATCGCAGAAAGTGAAAAATGGATAAAGAAGTTGTGGTATTTACTTACAAAGCAATATCACTCAGCAATGAAATCTATGTCATCAGGCCCTTAGCAGCACAATGAGTGGATTCAGGTATGATGATTCCAACTGAAATAAGTCACACAGAAAAAGAAACATCATAAGATATCACTAATACACGGAATGTAAACTTGGCTACACAGGAACTGAATTCCAAAACAGAACAGGGTCTCAAATTTAGAAAACCAACTTATGCTTGCTTAAGGGGAAAGGTGAGTTGGGGTGCTGCATAAAACCAGAGATTGAAATGAGCACAGATAAATTTCCTTAAGCCAAATATGGAATAGACAAGAGCTACTCCTTGCTCAACGAAATGGACTCAACACCCCATATTAAACGCCTAAGAATGTACCTGACTAGTAAGTATCTTAAAACCTATGGATTGCTATGTCTCCGAAAGAGAATCAAGCATGTGTACAGGGGCATAAACGCAGCAGTGATAGGATTTGGGAGGTTCGGTGAGCAAACGAAGACCCTTTGCAGTCATATTGCATGGTACCCATTCCACGGGTTTCAACTCTCCAGGTTTAAGGTATTCTTCCTTCAGCTAAAACATGCATGTGGAACCTAGAGTATGATCAACCATGTGATCGGGAGACGTGTTCAAATATGTCTCAGTTTTCATACCCTGGTACTCGGGTGCAACATTCCAGACGCTTTACTAACACCCTCCCGACTTGGAGAGTCAGTCCCTTTAACCTCCTCTTTGGCCCAGTTTGCAATTTCTGCGGAAGATGAACAGGAATAGGGAGAACCAATGAGAGACTAGCTGGAGGTGTCTGGACGGGCAAATTTAACTCTCATTTCCCACCAGGAAGAGGAAATAACCAAAGGCTCAGCGTGCTGTGCCGGAACCAGATTAGGGCCTGAAGCCATCCTGCGGTGTTGCGGCCAGCTCACAAGAAAGCGAGTTGAAGAAAGGAGCTCAGGGGCACTGTAATTCACAAACCTGCAGAGTTATAAATGACAGCTATCGTCCAAAAATATACTGAAGTAAGGCTGCCAAGAGGACTTGAAAGCGGGGCAGAATTGCAGGAAACCGATTTCAGGAGGTAGACTGGAATTGCATTGAAAGCATAGGAAAAGAGGCAGAACGTCCACAATGATGCACTTGGCCAAAAAGTGTGTATGCGTTTTTTCCTGAATATATTCAGGAAAAAACGCATACGCCCTTTTTGGCCAACCAAGCAAGCTTGCAAAGGAAATCTGCACTACAATGAAGTCTCACTTCCCCCCGGTGAAAAGGGCCATCTGAAAAAAGTGTAAAATCCAGCAAGGCAGGACAGGCCATGGAGAACTGGGAGCCTTGTCATGCTGATGGGCGGGATGTAAATTCCCAACAGACACTCGGGAGAAGTGTATGGTGTTTCCTGAAACATCTAAAAAACAAAGCAACAGAGCCTAGGGCACTTCCACTTATGGTCCTATAGCTTAGGGAAATTAAAATCAAAAAGACACAGCCACCCCAATTTGGGACGCCTCTGTTTACAAGAACCTCATTTACCGTACAAGTTCAATATCACAGAAAGTGAAAAATGGATAAAGAACTAGTGGTACATACGTACAATGCAGTATCACTCAGCAATGAAATCTATGTCATCAGGCCCATAGCAGCATAATGAGTGGATTCAGGTACGATGTTTCTAACTGAAATAAGTCACACAGAAAAAGAAACATCATAAGATATCACTAATACACGGAATGTAAACTTGGCTACACAGGAACTGAATTCCAAAACAGAACAGGGTCTCAAATTTAGAAAAGCATCTTATGCTTGCTTAAGGGGAAAGGTGAGTTGGGGTGCTACATAAAACCAGAGATTGAAATGAGCACAGATAAAGTTCCTTAAGCCAAATATGGAATAGACAAGAGCTACTCCTTGCTCAACGAAATGGACTCAACACCGCATATTAAACGCCTAAGAATGTACCTGACTAGTAAGTATCTTAAAACCTATGGATTGCTATGTCTCCATAAGAGAATCAAGCGTGTGTACAGGGGCATAAACGCAGCAGTGATAGGATTGGAGAGGTTCGGTGAGCAGATGAAGACCCTTTGAAGTCATATTGCATGGTACCCATTACACGAGTCTCAACTCTCCAGGTTTAAGGTATTCTTCCTTCAGCTAAAACATGCATGTGGAACCCAGAGTATGATCAACCGTGTGAACGGGAGACGTGTTCAAATATGTCTCAGTTTTCCTCCCCTGGTACTCGGGTGCAACATTCCAGACGCTTTACTAACACTCTCCCCACTTGGAGAGTCAGCGCCTTTAACCTCCTGTTTGGCCCAGTTTGCAATTTCTGCGGAAGATGAACAGGAATAGGGAGAACCAATGAGAGACTAGCTGGAGGTGTCTGGACGGGCAAATTTAACTCTCATTTCCCACCAGGAAGAGGAATTAACCAAAGGCTCAGCGTGCCGTGCCGGAACCAGATTAGAGCCTGAAGCCATCCTGCGGTGTTGCGGCCAGCTCAAAAGAAAGCGAGTTGAAGAAAGGAGCTCAGGGGCACTGTAATTCACAAACCTGCAGAGTTATAAATGAGAGCTATCGTCCAAAAATATACTGAAGTAAGGCTGCCAAGAGGACTTGAAAGCGGGGCAGAATTGCAGGAAACCGATTTCAGGAGGTAGACTGGAATTGCATTGAAAGCATAGGAAAAGAGGCAGAACGTCCACAATGATGCACTTGGCCAAAAAGGGCGTATGCGTTTTTTCTTAAATATATTCAGGAAAAAACGCATACGCCCTTTTTGGCCAACCAAGCAAGCTTGCAAAGGAAATCTGCACTACAATGAAGTCTCACTTCCCCCCGGTCAAAAGGGCCATCTGAAAAAAGTGTAAAATCCAGCAAGGCAGGACAGGCCATGGAGAACTGGGAGCCTTGTTACGCTGATTGGCGGGATGTAAATTGCCAACAGACACTGGGGAGAAGTGTATGGTGTTTCCTGAAACATCTAAAAAACAAAGCAACAGAGCCTAGGGCACTTCCACTTATGGTCCTATAGCTTAGGGAAATTAAAATCAAAAAGACACAGCCACCCCAAAGTTTGGGACGCCTCTGTTTACAAGAACCTCGTTTACAGTACAAGTTCAACATCGCAGAAAGTGAAAAATGGATAAAGAAGTTGTGGTATTTACTTACAAAGCAATATCACTCAGCAATGAAATCTATGTCATCAGGCCCTTAGCAGCACAATGAGTGGATTCAGGTATGATGATTCTAACTGAAATAAGTCACACAGAAAAAGAAACATCATAAGATATCACTAATACACGGAATGTAAACTTGGCTACACAGGAACTGAATTCCAAAACAGAACAGGGTCTCAAATTTAGAAAACCAACTTATGCTTGCTTAAGGGGAAAGGTGAGTTGGGGTGCTGCATAAAACCAGAGATTGAAATGAGCACAGATAAAGTTCCTTAAGCCAAATATGGAATAGACAAGAGCTACTCCTTGCTCAACGAAATGGACTCAACACCCCATATTAAACGCCTAAGAATGTACCTGACTAGTAAGTATCTTAAAACCTATGGATTGCTATGTCTCCAAAAGAGAATCAAGCATGTGTACAGGGGCATAAACGCAGCAGTGATAGGATTGGGGAGGTTCGGTGAGCAAACGAAGACCCTTTGCAGTCATATTGCATGGTACCCATTCCACGGGTTTCAACTCTCCAGGTTTAAGGTATTCTTCCTTCAGCTAAAACATGCATGTGGAACCTAGAGTATGATCAACCATGTGATCGGGAGACGTGTTCAAATATGTCTCAGTTTTCATACCCTGGTACTCGGGTGCAACATTCTAGACGCTTTACTAACACTCTCCCGACTTGGAGAGTCAGTCCCTTTAACCTCCTGTTTGGCCCAGTTTGCAATTTCTGCGGAAGATGAACAGGAATAGGGAGAACCAATGAGAGACTAGCTGGAGGTGTCTGGACGGGCAAATTTAACTCTCATTTCCCACCAGGAAGAGGAAATAACCAAAGGCTCAGCGTGCTGTGCCGGAACCAGATTAGGGCCTGAAGCCATCATGCGGTGTTGCGGCCAGCTCACAAGAAAGCGAGTTGAAGAAAGGAGCTCAGGGGCACTGTAATTCACAAACCTGCAGAGTTATAAATGACAGCTATCGTCCAAAAATATACTGAAGTAAGGCTGCCAAGAGGACTTGAAAGCGGGGCAGAATTGCAGGAAACCGATTTCAGGAGGTAGACTGGAATTGCATTGAAAGCATAGGAAAAGAGGCAGAACGTCCACAATGATGCACTTGGCCAAAAAGTGTGTATGCGTTTTTTCCTGAATATATTCAGGAAAAAACGCATACGCCCTTTTTGGCCAACCAAGCAAGCTTGCAAAGGAAATCTGCACTACAATGAAGTCTCACTTCCCCCCGGTCAAAAGGGCCATCTGAAAAAAGTGTAAAATCCAGCAAGGCAGGACAGGCCATGGAGAACTGGGAGCCTTGTTATGCTGATGGGCGGGATGTAAATTGCCAACAGACACTCGGGAGAAGTGTATGGTGTTTCCTGAAACATCTAAAAAACAAAGCAACAGAGCCTAGGGCACTTCCACTTATGGTCCTATAGCTTAGGGAAATTAAAATCAAAAAGACACAGCCACCACAATTTGGGACGCCTCTGTTTACAAGAACCTCATTTACCGTACAAGTTCAATATCACAGAAAGTGAAAAATGGATAAAGAACTTGTGGTACATACGTACAATGCAGTATCACTCAGCAATGAAATCTATGTCATCAGGCCCATAGCAGCATAATGAGTGGATTCAGGTACGATGATTCTAACTGATATAAGTCACACAGAAAAAGAAACATCATAAGATATCACTAATACACGGAATGTAAACTTGGCTACACAGGAACTGAATTCCAAAACAGAACAGGGTCTCAAATTTAGAAAAGCATCTTATGCTTGCTTAAGGGGAAAGGTGAGTTGGGGTGCTACATAAAACCAGAGATTGAAATGAGCACAGATAAAGTTCCTTAAGCCAAATATGGAATAGACAAGAGCTACTCCTTGCTCAACGAAATGGACTCAACACCGCATATTAAACGCCTAAGAATGTACCTGACTAGTATCTTAAAACCTATGGATTGCTATGTCTACATAAGAGAATCAAGCGTGTGTACAGGGGCATAAACGCAGCAGTGATAGGATTGGAGAGGTTCGGTGATTAGATGAAGACCCTTTGAAGTCATATTGCATGGTACCCATTACACGGGTCTCAACTCTCCAGGTTTAAGGTATTCTTCCTTCAGCTAAAACATGCATGTGGAACCCAGAGTATGATCAACCGTGTGAACGGGAGACGTGTTCAAATATGTCTCAGTTTTCCTCCCCTGGTACTCGGGTGCAACATTCCAGACGCTTTACTAACACTCTCCCCACTTGGAGAGTCAGCGCCTTTAACCTCCTGTTTGGCCCAGTTTGCAATTTCTGCGGAAGATGAACAGGAATAGGGAGAACCAATGAAAGACTAGCTGGAGGTGTCTGGACGGGCAAATTTAACTCTCATTTCCCACCAGGAAGAGGAATTAACCAAAGGCTCAGCGTGCCGTGCTGGAACCAGATTAGGGCCTAAAGCCATGCTGCGGTGTTGCGGCCAGCTCACAAGAAAGCGAGTTCAAGAAAGGAGCTCAGGGGCACTGTAATTCACAAATCTGCAGAGTTATAAATGACAGCTATCGTCCAAAAATATACTGAAGTAAGGCTGCCAAGAGGACTTGAAAGCGGGGCAGAATTGCAGGAAACCGATTTCAGGAGGTAGACTGGAATTGCATTGAAAGCATAGGAAAAGAGGCAGAACGTCCACAATGATGCACTTGGCCAAAAAGGGCGTATGCGTTTTTTCCTGAATATATTCAGGAAAAAACGCATACGCCCTTTTTGGCCAACCAAGCAAGCTTGCAAAGGAAATCTGCACTACAATGAAGTCTCACTTCCCCCCGGTCAAAAGGGCCATCTGAAAAAAGTGTAAAATCCAGCAAGGCAGGACAGGCCATGGAGAACTGGGAGCCTTGTTATGCTGATTGGTGGGATGTAAATTGCCAACAGACACTTGGGAGAAGTGTATGGTGTTTCCTGAAACATCTAGAAAACAAAGCAACAGAGCCTAGGGCACTTCCACTTATGGTCCTATAGCTTAGGGAAATTAAAATCAAAAAGACACAGCCACCCCAAAGTTTGGGACGCCTCTGTTTACAAGAACCTCGTTTACAGTACAAGTTCAACATCGCAGAAAGTGAAAAATGGATAAAGAAGTTGTGGTATTTACTTACAAAGCAATATCACTCAGCAATGAAATCTATGTCATCAGGCCCTTAGCAGCACAATGAGTGGATTCAGGTATGATGATTCTAACTGAAATAAGTCACACAGAAAAAGAAACATCATAAGATATCACTAATACACGGAACGTAAACTTGGCTACACAGGAACTGAATTCCAAAACAGAACAGGGTCTCAAATTTAGAAAACCAGCTTATGCTTGCTTAAGGGGAAAGGTGAGTTGGGGTGCTGCATAAAACCAGAGATTGAAATGAGCACAGATAAAGTTCCTTAAGCCAAATATGGAATAGACAAGAGCTACTCCTTGCTCAACGAAATGGACTCAACACCCCATATTAAACGCCTAAGAATATACCTGACTAGTAAGTATCTTAAAACCTATGGATTGCTATGTCTCCGAAAGAGAATCAAGCATGTGTACAGGGGCATAAACGCAGCAGTGATAGGATTGGAGAGGTTCGGTGAGCAAATGAAGACCCTTTGAAGTCATATTGCATGGTACCCATTCCACGGGTCTCAACTCTCCAGGTTTAAGGTATTCTTCCTTCAGCTAAAACATGCATGTGGAACCCAGAGTATGATCAACCATGTGATCGGGAGACGTGTTCAAATATGTCTCAGTTTTCCTCCCCTGGTACTCGGGTGCAACATTCCAGATGCTTTACTAACACTCTTCCGACTTGGAGAGTCAGCGCCTTTAACCTCCTGTTTGGCCCAGTTTGCAATTTCTGTGAAAGATGAACAGGAATAGGGAGAACCAATGAGAGACTAGCTGGAGATGACTGGACGGGCAAATTTAACTCTCATTTCCCACCAGGAAGAGGAAATAACCAAAGGCTCAGCGTGCCGTGCCGGATCCAGATTAGAGCCTGAAGCCATCCTGCGGTGTTGCGGTCAGCTCAAAAGAAAGCGAGTTGAAGAAAGGATCTCAGGGGCACTGTAATTCACAAACCTGCAGAGTTATAAATGAGAACTATCGTCCAAAAATATACTGAAGTAAGGCTGCCAAGAGGACTTGAAAGCGGGGCAGAATTGCAGGAGACCGATTTCAGGAGGTAGACTGGAATTGCATTGAAAGCATAGGAAAAGAGGCAGAACGTCCACAATGATGCACTTGGCCAAAAAGGGCGTATGCGTTTTTTCCTGAATATATTCAGGAAAAAACGCATATGCCCATTTTGGCCAACCAAGCAAGCTTGTAAAGGAAATCTGCACTACAATGAAGTCTCACTTCCCCCCGGTCAAAAGGGCCATCTGAAAAAAGTGTAAAATCCAGAAAGGCAGGACAGGCCATGGAGAACTGGGAGCCTTGTTATGCTGATGGGCGGGATGTAAATTGCCAACAGACACTCGGGAGAAGTGTATGGTGTTTCCTGAAACATCTAAGAAACAAAGCAACAGAGCCTAGGGCACTTCCACTTATGGTCCTATAGCTTAGGGAAATTAAAATCAAAAAGACACAGCCACCCCAATTTGGGACGCCTCTGTTTACAAGAACCTCATTTACCGTACAAGTTCAATATCACAGAAAGTGAAAAATGGATAAAGAACTTGTGGTACTTACGTACAATGCAGTATCACTCAGCAATGAAATCTATGTCATCAGGCCCGTAGCAGCATAATGAGTGGATTCAGGTACGATGATTCTAACTGAAATAAGTCACACAGAAAAAGAAACATCATAAGATATCACTAATACACGGAATGTAAACTTGGCTACACAGGAACTGAATTACAGAACAGAACAGGGTCTCAAATTTAGAAAACCAACTTATGCTTCCTTAAGGGGAAAGGTGAGTTGGGGTGCTGCATAAAACCAGAGATTGAAATGAGCACAGATAAAGTTCCTTAAGCCAAATATGGAATAGACAAGAGCTACTCCTTGCTCAACGAAATGGACTCAACACCGCATATTAAACGCCTAAGAATGTACCTGACTAGTAAGTATCTTAAAACCTATGGATTGCTATGTCTCCATAAGAGAATCAAGCGTGTGTACAGGGGCATAAACGCAGCAGTGATAGTATTGGAGAGGTTCGGTGAGCAGATGAAGACCCTTTGAAGTCATATTGCATGGTAACCATTACACGGGTCTCAACTCTCAAGGTTTAAGGTATTCTTCCTTCAGCTAAAACGTGCATGTGGAACCCAGAGTATGATCAACCGTGTGAACGGGAGACGTGTTCAAATATGTCTCAGTTTTCCTCCCCTGGTACTCGGGTGCAACATTCCAGACGCTTTACTAACACTCTCCCCACTTGGAGAGTCAGCGCCTTTAACCTCCTGTTTGGCCCAGTTTGCAATTTCTGCGGAAGATGAACAGGAATAGGGAGAACCAATGAAAGACTAGCTGGAGGTGTCTGGACGGGCAAATTTAACTCTCATTTCCCACCAGGAAGACGAATTAACCAAAGGCTCAGCGTGCCGTGCTGGAACCAGATTAGGGCCTAAAGCCATGCTGCGGTGTTGCGGCCAGCTCACAAGAAAGCGAGTTCAAGAAAGGAGCTCAGGGGCACTGTAATTCACAAATCTGCAGAGTTATAAATGACAGCTATCGTCCAAAAATATACTGAAGTAAGGCTGCCAAGAGGACTTGAAAGCGGGGCAGAATTGCAGGAAACCGATTTCAGGGGGTAGACTGGAATTGCATTGAAAGCATAGGAAAAGAGGCAGAACGTCCACAATGATGCACTTGGCCAAAAAGGGCGTATGCGTTTTTTCCTGAATATATTCAGGAAAAAACGCATACGCCCTTTTTGGCCAACCAAGCAAGCTTGCAAAGGAAATCTGCACTACAATGAAGTCTCACTTCCCCCCGGTCAAAAGGGCCATCTGAAAAAAGTGTAAAATCCAGCAAGGCAGGACAGGCCATGGAGAACTGGGAGCCTTGTTATGCTGATTGGTGGGATGTAAATTGCCAACAGACACTTGGGAGAAGTGTATGGTGTTTCCTGAAACATCTAGAAAACAAAGCAACAGAGCCTAGGGCACTTCCACTTATGGTCCTATAGCTTAGGGAAATTAAAATCAAAAAGACACAGCCACCCCAAAGTTTGGGACGCCTCTGTTTACAAGAACCTCGTTTACAGTACAAGTTCAACATCGCAGAAAGTGAAAAATGGATAAAGAAGTTGTGGTATTTACTTACAAAGCAATATCACTCAGCAATGAAATCTATGTCATCAGGCCCTTAGCAGCACAATGAGTGGATTCAGGTATGATGATTCTAACTGAAATAAGTCACACAGAAAAAGAAACATCATAAGATATCACTAATACACGGAACGTAAACTTGGCTACACAGGAACTGAATTCCAAAACAGAACAGGGTCTCAAATTTAGAAAACCAGCTTATGCTTGCTTAAGGGGAAAGGTGAGTTGGGGTGCTGCATAAAACCAGAGATTGAAATGAGCACAGATAAAGTTCCTTAAGCCAAATATGGAATAGACAAGAGCTACTCCTTGCTCAACGAAATGGACTCAACACCCCATATTAAACGCCTAAGAATATACCTGACTAGTAAGTATCTTAAAACCTATGGATTGCTATGTCTCCGAAAGAGAATCAAGCATGTGTACAGGGGCATAAACGCAGCAGTGATAGGATTGGAGAGGTTCGGTGAGCAAATGAAGACCCTTTGAAGTCATATTGCATGGTACCCATTCCACGGGTCTCAACTCTCCAGGTTTAAGGTATTCTTCCTTCAGCTAAAACATGCATGTGGAACCCAGAGTATGATCAACCATGTGATCGGGAGACGTGTTCAAATATGTCTCAGTTTTCCTCCCCTGGTACTCGGGTGCAACATTCCAGATGCTTTACTAACACTCTTCCGACTTGGAGAGTCAGCGCCTTTAACCTCCTGTTTGGCCCAGTTTGCAATTTCTGTGAAAGATGAACAGGAATAGGGAGAACCAATGAGAGACTAGCTGGAGATGACTGGACGGGCAAATTTAACTCTCATTTCCCACCAGGAAGAGGAAATAACCAAAGGCTCAACGTGCCGTGCCGGATCCAGATTAGAGCCTGAAGCCATCCTGCGGTGTTGCGGTCAGCTCAAAAGAAAGCGAGTTGAAGAAAGGATCTCAGGGGCACTGTAATTCACAAACCTGCAGAGTTATAAATGAGAACTATCGTCCAAAAATATACTGAAGTAAGGCTGCCAAGAGGACTTGAAAGCGGGGCAGAATTGCAGGAGACCGATTTCAGGAGGTAGACTGGAATTGCATTGAAAGCATAGGAAAAGAGGCAGAACGTCCACAATGATGCACTTGGCCAAAAAGTGTGTATGCGTTTTTTCCTGAATATATTCAGGAAAAAACGCATACGCCCTTTTTGGCCAACCAAGCAAGCTTGCAAAGGAAATCTGCACTACAATGAAGTCTCACTTCCCCCCGGTCAAAAGGGCCATCTGAATAAAGTGTAAAATCCAGCAAGGCAGGACAGGCCATGGAGAACTGGGAGCCTTGTTATGCTGATGGGCGGGATGTAAATTGCCAACAGACACTCGGGAGAAGTGTATGGTGTTTCCTGAAACATCTAAAAAACAAAGCAACAGAGCCTAGGGCACTTCCACTTATGGTCCTATAGCTTAGGGAAATTAAAATCAAAAAGACACAGCCACCCCAATTTGGGACGCCTCTGTTTACAAGAACCTCATTTACCGTACAAGTTCAATATCACAGAAAGTGAAAAATGGATAAAGAACTTGTGGTACATACGTACAATGCAGTATCACTCAGCAATGAAATCTATGTCATCAGGCCCGTAGCAGCATAATGAGTGGATTCAGGTACGATGATTCTAACTGAAATAAGTCACACAGAAAAAGAAACATCATAAGATATCACTAATACACGGAATGTAAACTTGGCTACACAGGAACTGAATTCCAAAACAGAACAGGGTCTCAAATTTAGAAAAGCATCTTATGCTTTCTTAAGGGGAAAGGTGAGTTGGGGTGCTACATAAAACCAGAGATTGAAATGAGCACAGATAAAGTTCCTTAAGCCAAATATGGAATAGACAAGAGCTACTCCTTGCTCAACGAAATGGACTCAACACCGCATATTAAACGCCTAAGAATGTACCTGACTAGTATCTTAAAACCTATGGATTGCTATGTCTACATAAGAGAATCAAGCGTGTGTACAGGGGCATAAACGCAGCAGTGATAGGATTGGAGAGGTTCGGTGAGCAGATGAAGACCCTTTGAAGTCATATTGCATGGTACCCATTACACGGGTCTCAACTCTCCAGGTTTAAGGTATTCTTCCTTCAGCTAAAACATGCATGTGGAACCCAGAGTATGATCAACCGTGTGAACGGGAGACGTGTTCAAATATGTCTCAGTTTTCCTCCCCTGGTACTCGGGTGCAACATTCCAGACGCTTTACTAACACTCTCCCGACTTGGAGAGTCAGTCCCTTTAACCTCCTGTTTGGCCCAGTTTGCAATTTCTGCGGAAGATGAACAGGAATAGCGAGAACCAATGAGAGACTAGCTGGAGGTGTCTGGACGGGCAAATTTAACTCTCATTTCCCACCAGGAAGAGGAAATAACCAAAGGCTCAGCGTGCCGTGCCGGAACCAGATTAGGGCCTGAAGCCATCCTGCGGTGTTGCGGCCAGCTCACAAGAAAGCGAGTTGAAGAAAGGAGCTCAGGGGCACTGTAATTCACAAACCTGCAGAGTTATAAATGACAGCTATCGTCCAAAAATATACTGAAGTAAGGCTGCCAAGAGGTCTTGAAAGCGGGGCAGAATTGCAGGAAACCGATTTCAGGAGGTAGACTGGAATTGCATTGAAAGCATAGGAAAAGAGGCAGAACGTCCACAATGATGCACTTGGCCAAAAAGTGTGTATGCGTTTTTTCCTGAATATATTCAGGAAAAAACGCATACGCCCTTTTTGGCCAACCAAGCAAGCTTGCAAAGGAAATCTGCACTACAATGAAGTCTCACTTCCCCCCGGTCAAAAGGGCCATCTGAATAAAGTGTAAAATCCAGCAAGGCAGGACAGGCCATGGAGAACTGGGAGCCTTGTTATGCTGATGGGCGGCATGTAAATTGCCAACAGACACTCGGGAGAAGTGTATGGTGTTTCCTGAAACATCTAAAAAACAAAGCAACAGAGCCTAGGGCACTTCCACTTATGGTCCTATAGCTTAGGGAAATTAAAATCAAAAAGACACAGCCACCCCAATTTGGGACGCCTCTGTTTACAAGAACCTCATTTACCGTACAAGTTCAATATCACAGAAAGTGAAAAATGGATAAAGAACTTGTGGTACATACGTACAATGCAGTATCACTCAGCAATGAAATCTATGTCATCAGGCCCATAGCAGCATAATGAGTGGATTCAGGTACGATGATTCTAACTGAAATAAGTCACACAGAAAAAGAAACATCATAAGATATCACTAATACACGGAATGTAAACTTGGCTACACAGGAACTGAATTCCAAAACAGAACAGGGTCTCAAATTTAGAAAAGCATCTTATGCTTTCTTAAGGGGAAAGGTGAGTTGGGGTGCTACATAAAACCAGAGATTGAAATGAGCACAGATAAAGTTCCTTAAGCCAAATATGGAATAGACAAGAGCTACTCCTTGCTCAACGAAATGGACTCAACACCGCATATTAAACGCCTAAGAATGTACCTGACTAGTATCTTAAAACCTATGGATTGCTATGTCTACATAAGAGAATCAAGCGTGTGTACAGGGGCATAAACGCAGCAGTGATAGGATTGGAGAGGTTCGGTGAGCAGATGAAGACCCTTTGAAGTCATATTGCATGGTACCCATTACACGGGTCTCAACTCTCCAGGTTTAAGGTATTCTTCCTTCAGCTAAAACATGCATGTGGAACCCAGAGTATGATCAACCGTGTGAACGGGAGACGTGTTCAAATATGTCTCAGTTTTCCTCCCCTGGTACTCGGGTGCAACATTCCAGACGCTTTACTAACACTCTCCCCACTTGGAGAGTCAGCGCCTTTAACCTCCTGTTTGGCCCAGTTTGCAATTTCTGCGGAAGATGAACAGGAATAGGGAGAACCAATGAAAGACTAGCTGGAGGTGTCTGGACGGGCAAATTTAACTCTCATTTCCCACCAGGAAGAGGAATTAACCAAAGGCTCAGCGTGCCGTGCTGGAACCAGATTAGGGCCTAAAGCCATGCTGCGGTGTTGTGGCCAGCTCACAAGAAAGCGAGTTCAAGAAAGGAGCTCAGGGGCACTGTAATTCACAAATCTGCAGAGTTATAAATGACAGCTATCGTCCAAAAATATACTGAAGTAAGGCTGCCAAGAGGACTTGAAAGCGGGGCAGAATTGCAGGAAACCGATTTCAGGAGGTAGACTGGAATTGCATTGAAAGCATAGGAAAAGAGGCAGAACGTCCACAATGATGCACTTGGCCAAAAAGGGCGTATGCGTTTTTTCCTGAATATATTCAGGAAAAAACGCATACGCCCTTTTTGGCCAACCAAGCAAGCTTGCAAAGGAAATCTGCACTACAATGAAGTCTCACTTCCCCCCGGTCAAAAGGGCCATCTGAAAAAAGTGTAAAATCCAGCAAGGCAGGACAGGCCATGGAGAACTGGGAGCCTTGTTATGCTGATTGGTGGGATGTAAATTGCCAACAGACACTTGGGAGAAGTGTATGGTGTTTCCTGAAACATCTAGAAAACAAAGCAACAGAGCCTAGGGCACTTCCACTTATGGTCCTATAGCTTAGGGAAATTAAAATCAAAAAGACACAGCCACCCCAAAGTTTGGGACGCCTCTGTTTACAAGAACCTCGTTTACAGTACAAGTTCAACATCGCAGAAAGTGAAAAATGGATAAAGAAGTTGTGGTATTTACTTACAAAGCAATATCACTCAGCAATGAAATCTATGTCATCAGGCCCTTAGCAGCACAATGAGTGGATTCAGGTATGATGATTCTAACTGAAATAAGTCACACAGAAAAAGAAACATCATAAGATATCACTAATACACGGAACGTAAACTTGGCTACACAGGAACTGAATTCCAAAACAGAACAGGGTCTCAAATTTAGAAAACCAGCTTATGCTTGCTTAAGGGGAAAGGTGAGTTGGGGTGCTGCATAAAACCAGAGATTGAAATGAGCACAGATAAAGTTCCTTAAGCCAAATATGGAATAGACAAGAGCTACTCCTTGCTCAACGAAATGGACTCAACACCCCATATTAAACGCCTAAGAATATACCTGACTAGTAAGTATCTTAAAACCTATGGATTGCTATGTCTCCGAAAGAGAATCAAGCATGTGTACAGGGGCATAAACGCAGCAGTGATAGGATTGGAGAGGTTCGGTGAGCAAATGAAGACCCTTTGAAGTCATATTGCATGGTACCCATTCCACGGGTCTCAACTCTCCAGGTTTAAGGTATTCTTCCTTCAGCTAAAACATGCATGTGGAACCCAGAGTATGATCAACCATGTGATCGGGAGACGTGTTCAAATATGTCTCAGTTTTCCTCCCCTGGTACTCGGGTGCAACATTCCAGATGCTTTACTAACACTCTTCCGACTTGGAGAGTCAGCGCCTTTAACCTCCTGTTTGGCCCAGTTTGCAATTTCTGTGAAAGATGAACAGGAATAGGGAGAACCAATGAGAGACTAGCTGGAGATGACTGGACGGGCAAATTTAACTCTCATTTCCCCCCAGGAAGAGGAAATAACCAAAGGCTCAGCGTGCCGTGCCGGAACCAGATTAGGGCCTGAAGCCATCCTGCGGTGTTGCGGCCAGCTCACAAGAAAGCGAGTTGAAGAAAGGAGCTCAGGGGCACTGTAATTCACAAACCTGCAGAGTTATAAATGACAGCTATCGTCCAAAAATATATTGAAGTAAGGCTGCCAAGAGGACTTGAAAGCGGGGCAGAATTGCAGGAAACTGATTTCAGGAGGTAGACTGGAATTGCATTGAAAGCATAGGAAAAGAGGCAGAACGTCCACAATGATGCACTTGGCCAAAAAGGGCGTATGCGTTTTTTCCTGAATATATTCAGGAAAAAACGCATACGCCCTTTTTGGCCAACCAAGCAAGCTTGCAAAGGAAATCTGCACTACAATGAAGTCTCACTTCCCCCCGGTCAAAAGGGCCATCTGAAAAAAGTGTAAAATCCAGCAAGGCAGGACAGGCCATGGAGAACTGGGAGCCTTGTTATGCTGATGGGCGGGATGTAAATTGCCAACAGACACTCGGGAGAAGTGTATGGTGTTTCCTGAAACATCTAAAAAACAAAGCAACAGAGCCTAGGACACTTCCACTTATGGTCCTATAGCTTAGGGAAATTAAAATCAAAAAGACACAACCACCCCAAAGTTTGGGACGCCTCTGTTTACAAGAACCTCATTTACAGTACAAGTTCAACATCGCAGAAAGTGAAAAATGGATAAAGAAATTGTGGTATTTACTTGCAAAGCAATATCACTCAGCAATGAAATCTATGTCATCAGGCCCTTAGCAGCACAATGAGTGGATTCAGGTATGATGATTCTAACTGAAATAAGTCACACAGAAAAAGAAACATCATAAGGTATCAGTAATACACGGAATGTAAACTTGGCTACACAGGAACTGAATTACAGAACAGAACACGGTCTCAAATTTAGAAAACCAACTTATGCTTGCTTAAGGGGAAAGGTGAGTTGGGGTGCTGCATAAAACCAGAGATTGAAATGAGCACAGATAAAGTTCCTTAAGCCAAATATGGAATAGACAAGAGCTACTCCTTGCTCAACGAAATGGACTCAACACCGCATATTAAACGCCTAAGAATGTACCTGACTCTTAAGTATCTTAAAACCTATGGATTGCTATGTCTCCGAAAGACAATCAAGTGTGTGTACGGGGCATAAACGCAGCAGTGATAGGATTTGAGAGGTTCGTTGAGCAAATGAAGACCCTTTGAAGTCATATTGCATGGTACCCATTACACGGGTCTCAACTCTCAAGGTTTAAGGTATTCTTCCTTCAGCTAAAACATGCATGTGGAACCCAGAGTATGATCAACCGTGTGAACGGGTGACGTGTTCAAATATGTCTCAGTTTTCCTCCCCTGGTACTCGGGTGCAACATTCCAGATGCTTTATTAACACTCTCCCGTCTTGGAGAGACAGCGCCTTTAACCTCCTGTTTGGCCCAGTTTGCAATTTCTGCGGAAGATGAACAGGAATAGGGAGAACCAATGAGAGACTAGCTGGAGGTGTCTGGACGGGCAAATTTAACTCTCATTTCCCCCCAGGAAGAGGAAATAACCAAAGGCTCAGTGTGCTGTGCCGGAACCAGATTAGGGCCTGAAGCCATCCTGCGGTGTTGCGGCCAGCTCACAAGAAAGCGAGTTGAAGAAAGGAGCTCAGGGGCACTGTAATTCACAAACCTGCAGAGTTATAAATGACAGCTATCGTCCAAAAATATACTGAAGTAAGGCTGCCAAGAGGACTTGAAAGCGGGGCAGAATTGCAGGAAACCGATTTCAGGAGGTAGACTGGAATTGCATTGAAAGCATAGGAAAAGAGGCAGAACGTCCACAATGATGCACTTGGCCAAAAAGTGCGTATGCGTTTTTTCCTGAATATATTCAGGAAAAAACGCATACGCCCTTTTTGGCCAACCAAGCAAGCTTGCAAAGGAAATCTGCACTACAATGAAGTCTCACTTCCCCCCGGTCAAAAGGGCCATCTGAAAAAAGTGTAAAATCCAGCAAGGCAGGACAGGCCATGGAGAACTGGGAGCCTTGTTATGCTGATGGGCGGGATGTAAATTGCCAACAGACACTCGGGAGAAGTGTATGGTGTTTCCTGAAACATCTAAGAAACAAAGCAACAGAGCCTAGGGCACTTCCACTTATGGTCCTATAGCTTAGGGAAATTAAAATCAAAAAGACACAGCCACCCCAATTTGGGACGCCTCTGTTTACAAGAACCTCATTTACCGTACAAGTTCAATATCACAGAAAGTGAAAAATGGATAAAGAACTTGTGGTACTTATGTACAATGCAGTATCACTCAGCAATGAAATCTATGTCATCAGGCCCATAGCAGCATAATGAGTGGATTCAGGTACGATGATTCTAACTGAAATAAGTCACACAGAAAAAGAAACATCAAAAGATATCACTAATACACGGAATGTAAACTTGGCTACACAGGAACTGAATTACAGAACAGAACAGGGTCTCAAATTTAGAAAACCAACTTATGCTTGCTTAAGGGGAAAGGTGAGTTGGGGTGCTGCATAAAAGCAGAGATTGAAATGAGCACAGATAAAGTTCCTTAAGCCAAATATGGAATAGACAAGAGCTACTCCTTGCTCAACGAAATGGACTCAACACCGAATATTAAACGCCTAAGAATGTACCTGACTAGTAAGTATCTTAAAACCTATGGATTGCTATGTCTCTGAAAGACAATCAAGTGTGTGTACGGGGCATAAACGCAGCAGTGATAGGATTTGAGAGGTTCGGTGAGCAAATGAAGACCCTTTGAAGTCATATTGCATGGTACCCATTACACGGGTCTCAACTCTCCAGGTTTAAGGTATTCTTCCTTCAGCTAAAACATGCATGTGGAACCCAGAGTATGATCAACCGTGTGAACGGGAGACGTGTTCAAATATGTCTCAGTTTTCCTCCCCTGGTACTCGGGTGCAACATTCCAGATGCTTTATTAACACTCTCCCGACTTGGAGAGTCAGCGCCTTTAACCTCCTGTTTGGCCCAGTTTGCAATTTCTGCGGAAGATGAACAGGAATAGGGAGAACCAATGAGAGACTAGCTGGAGGTGTCTGGACGGGCAAATTTAACTCTCATTTCCCACCAGGAAGAGGAAATAACCAAAGGCTCAGCGTGCCGTGCCGGAACCAGATTAGAGCCTGAACCCATCCTGCGGTGTTGCGGCCAGCTCAAATGAAAGCGAGTTGAAGAAAGGAGCTCAGGGGCACTGTAATTCACATACCTGCAGAGTTATAAATGAGAGCTATCGTCCAAAAATATACTGAAGTAAGGCTGCCAAGAGGACTTGAAAGCGGGGCAGAATTGCAGGAAACCGATTTCAGGAGGTAGACTGGAATTGCATTGAAAGCATAGGAAAAGAGGCAGAACGTCCACAATGATGCACTTGGCCAAAAAGGGCGTATGCGTTTTTTCCTGAATATAGTCAGGAAAAAACGCATACGCACTTTTTGGCCAACCAAGCAAGCTTGCAAAGGAAATCTGCACTACAATGAAGTCTCACTTCCCCCCGGTCAAAAGGGCCATCTGAAAAAAGTGTAAAATCCAGCAAGGCAGGACAGGCCATGGAGAACTGGGAGCCTTGTTATGCTGATGGGCGGGATGTAAATTGCCAACAGACACTGGGGAGAAGTGTATGGTGTTTCCTGAAACATCTAAAAAACAAAGCAACAGAGCCTAGGGCACTTCCACTTATGGTCCTATAGCTTAGGGAAATTAAAATCAAAAAGACACAGCCACCCCAAAGTTTGGGACGCCTCTGTTTACAAGAACCTCGTTTACAGTACAAGTTCAACATCGCAGAAAGTGAAAAATGGATAAAGAAGTTGTGGTATTTACTTACAAAGCAATATCACTCAGCAATGAAATCTATGTCATCAGGCCCTTAGCAGCACAATGAGTGGATTCAGGTATGATGATTCTAACTGAAATAAGTCACACAGAAAAAGAAACATCATAAGATATCACTAATACACGGAATGTAAACTTGGCTACACAGGAACTGAATTCCAAAACAGAACAGGGTCTCAAATTTAGAAAACCAACTTATGCTTGCTTAAGGGGAAAGGTGAGTTGGGGTGCTGCATAAAACCAGAGATTGAAATGAGCACAGATAAAGTTCCTTAAGCCAAATATGGAATAGACAAGAGCTACTCCTTGCTCAACGAAATGGACTCAACACCCCATATTAAACACCTAAGAATGTACCTGACTAGTAAGTATCTTAAAACCTATGGATTGCTATGTCTCCGAAAGAGAATCAAGCATGTGTACAGGGGCATAAACGCAGCAGTGATAGGATTGCGGAGGTTCGGTGAGCAAACGAAGACCCTTTGCAGTCATATTGCATGGTACCCATTCCACGGGTTTCAACTCTCCAGGTTTAAGGTATTCTTCCTTCAGCTAAAACATGCATGTGGAACCTAGAGTATGATCAACCATGTGATCGGGAGACGTGTTCAAATATGTCTCAGTTTTCATACCCTGGTACTCGGGTGCAACATTCCAGACGCTTTACTAACACTCTCCCGACTTGGAGAGTCAGTCCCTTTAACCTCCTGTTTGGCCCAGTTTGCAATTTCTGCGGAAGATGAACAGGAATAGGGAGAACCAATGAGAGACTAGCTGGAGGTGTCTGGACGGGCAAATTTAACTCTCATTTCCCACCAGGAAGAGGAAATAACCAAAGGCTCAGCGTGCTGTGCCGGAACCAGATTAGGGCCTGAAGCCATCCTGCGGTGTTGCGGCCAGCTCACAAGAAAGCGAGTTGAAGAAAGGAGCTCAGGGGCACTGTAATTCACAAACCTGCAGAGTTATAAATGACAGCTATCGTCCAAAAATATACTGAAGTAAGGCTGCCAAGAGGACTTGAAAGCGGGGCAGAATTGCAGGAAACCGATTTCAGGAGGTAGACTGGAATTGCATTGAAAGCATAGGAAAAGAGGCAGAACGTCCACAATGATGCACTTGGCCAAAAAGGGCGTATGCGTTTTTACCTGAATATATTCAGGAAAAAACGCATACGCCCTTTTTGGCCAACCAAGCAAGCTTGCAAAGGAAATCTGCACTACAATGAAGTCTCACTTCCCCCCGGTCAAAAGGGCCATCTGAAAAAAGTGTAAAATCCAGCAAGGCAGGACAGGCCATGGAGAACTGGGAGCCTTGTTATGCTGATGGGCGGGATGTAAATTGCCAACAGACACTCGGGAGAAGTGTATGGTGTTTCCTGAAACATCTAAGAAACAAAGCAACAGAGCCTAGGGCACTTCCACTTATGGTCCTATAGCTTAGGGAAATTAAAATCAAAAAGACACAGCCACCCCAATTTGGGACGCCTCTGTTTACAAGAACCTCATTTACCGTACAAGTTCAATATCACAGAAAGTGAAAAATGGATAAAGAACTTGTGGTACATACGTACAATGCAGTATCACTCAGCAATGAAATCTATGTCATCAGGCCCATAGCAGCATAATGAGTGGATTCAGGTACGATGATTCTAACTGAAATAAGTCACACAGAAAAAGAAACATCATAAGATATCACTAATACACGGAATGTAAACTTGGCTACACAGGAACTGAATTCCAAAACAGAACAGGGTCTCAAATTTAGAAAAGCATCTTATGCTTGCTTAAGGGGAAAGGTGAGTTGGGGTGCTACATAAAACCAGAGATTGAAATGAGCACAGATAAATTTCCTTAAGCCAAATATGGAATAGACAAGAGCTACTCCTTGCTCAACGAAATGGACTCAACACCGCATATTAAACGCCTAAGAATGTACCTGACTAGTATCTTAAAACCTATGGATTGCTATGTCTACATAAGAGAATCAAGCGTGTGTACAGGGGCATAAACGCAGCAGTGATAGGATTGGAGAGGTTCGGTGAGCAGATGAAGACCCTTTGAAGTCATATTGCATGGTACCCATTACACGGGTCTCAACTCTCAAGGTTTAAGGTATTCTTCCTTCAGCGAAAACATGCATGTGGAACCCAGAGTATGATCAACCGTGTGAACGGGAGACGTGTTCAAATATGTCTCAGTTTTCCTCCCCTGGTACTCGGGTGCAACATTCCAGACGTTTACTAACACTCTCCCCACTTGGAGAGTCAGCGCCTTTAACCTCCTGTTTGGCCCAGTTTGCAATTTCTGCGGAAGATGAACAGGAATAGGGAGAACCAATGAAAGACTAGCTGGAGGTGTCTGGACGGGCAAATTTAACTCTCATTTCCACCAGGAAGAGGAAATAACCAAAGGCTCAGCGTGCCGTGCTGGTACCAGATTAGGGCCTAAAGCCATGCTGCGGTGTTGCGGCCAGCTCACAAGAAAGCGAGTTGAAGAAAGGAGCTCAGGGGCACTGTAATTCACAAACCTGCAGAGTTATAAATGACAGCTATCGTCCAAAAATATACTGAAGTAAGGCTGCCAAGAGGACTTGAAAGCGGGGCAGAATTGCAGGAAACCGATTTCAGGAGGTAGACTGGAATTGCATTGAAAGCATAGGAAAAGAGGCAGAACGTCCACAATGATGCACTTGGCCAAAAAGGGCGTATGCGTTTTTTCCTGAATATATTCAGGAAAAAACGCATACGCCCTTTTTGGCCAACCAAGCAAGCTTGCAAAGGAAATCTGCACTACAATGAAGTCTCACTTCCCCCCGGTCAAAAGGGCCATCTGAAAAAAGTGTAAAATCCAGCAAGGCAGGACAGGCCATGGAGAACTGGGAGCCTTGTTATGCTGATTGGTGGGATGTAAATTGCCAACAGACACTCGGGAGAAGTGTATGGTGTTTCCTGAAACATCTAAAAAACAAAGCAACAGAGCCTAGGGCACTTCCACTTATGGTCCTATAGCTTAGGGAAATTAAAATCAAAAAGACACAGCCACCCCAAAGTTTGGGACGCCTCTGTTTACAAGAACCTCGTTTACAGTACAAGTTCAACATCGCAGAAAGTGAAAAATGGATAAAGAAGTTGTGGTATTTACTTACAAAGCAATATCACTCAGCAATGAAATCTATGTCATCAGGCCCTTAGCAGCACAATGAGTGGATTCAGGTATGATGATTCTAACTGAAATAAGTCACACAGAAAAAGAAACATCATAAGATATCACTAATACACGGAACGTAAACTTGGCTACACAGAACTGAATTCCAAAACAGAACAGCGTCTCAAATTTAGAAAACCAGCTTATGCTTGCTTAAGGGGAAAGGTGAGTTGGGGTGCTGCATAAAACCAGAGATTGAAATGAGCACAGATAAAGTTCCTTAAGCCAAATATGGAATAGACAAGAACTACTCCATGCTCAACGAAATGGACTCAACATCCCATATTAAACGCCTAAGAATACACCTGACTAGTAAGTATCTTAAAACCTATGGATTGCTATGTCTCCGAAAGACAATCAAGCATGTGTACAGGGGCCTAAACGCAGCAGTGATAGGATTGGAGAGGTTCGGTGAGCAAATGAAGACCCTTTGAAGTCATATTGCATGGTACCCATTCCACGGGTTTCAACTACCCAGGTTTAAGGTATTCTTCCTTCAGCTAAAACATGCATGTGGAACCCAGAGTATGATCGACCATATGATCGGGAGACGTGTTCAAATATGTCTCAGTTTTCCTCCCCTGGTACTCGGGTGCAACATTCCAGATGCTTTACTAACACTCTCCCGACTTGGAGAGTCAGCGCCTTTAACCTCCTGTTTGGCCCAGTTTGCAATTTCTGTGAAAGATGAACAGGAATAGGGAGAACCAATGAGAGACTAGCTGGAGATGACTGGACGGGCAAATTTAACTCTCATTTCCCACCAAGAAGAGGAAATAATCAAAGGCTCAGCGTGCCGTGCCGGATCCAGATTAGAGCCTGAAGCCATCCTGCGGTGTTGCGGTCAGCTCAAAAGAAAGCGAGTTGAAGAAAGGATCTCAGGGGCACTGTAATTCACAAACCTGCAGAGTTATAAATGACAGCTATCGTCCAAAAATATACTGAAGTAAGGCTGCCAAGAGGACTTGAAAGCGGGGCAGAATTGCAGGAAACCGATTTCAGGAGGTAAACTGGAATGGCATTGAAAGCATAGAAAAAGAGGCAGAACGTCCACAATGATGCACTTGGCCAAAAAGGGCGTATGCGTTTTTTCCTGAATATATTCAGGAAAAAACGCATAAGCCCTTTTTGGCCAACCAAGCAAACTTGCAAAGGAAATCTGCACTACAATGAAGTCTCACTTCCCCCCGGTCAAAAGGGCCATCTGAAAAAAGTGTAAAATCCAGAAAGGCAGGAAAGGCCATGGAGAACTGGGAGCCTTGTTATGCTGATGGGCGGGATGTAAATTGCCAACAGACACTCGGGAGAAGTGTATGGTGTTTCCTGAAACATCTAAAAAACAAAGCAACAGAGCCTAGGGCACTTCCACTTATGGTCCTATAGCTTAGGGAAATTAAAATCAAAAAGACACAGCCACCCCAAAGTTTGGGACGCCTCTGTTTACAAGAACCTCGTTTACAGTACAAGTTCAACATTGCAGAAAGTGAAAAATGGATAAAGAAGTTGTGGTATTTACTTACAAAGCAATATCACTCAGCAATGAAATCTATGTCATCAGGCCCTTAGCAGCACAATGAGTGGATTCAGGTATGATGATTCTAACTGAAATAAGTCACACAGAAAGAGAAATATCATAAGATATCACTAATACACGGAATGTAAACTTGGCTACACAGGAACTGAATTCCAAAACAGAACAGGGTCTCAAATTTAGAAAATCAACTTATGCTTGCTTAAGGGGAAAGGTGAGTTGGGGTGCTGCATAAAACCAGAGATTGAAATGAGCACAGATAAAGTTCCTTAAGCCAAATATGAAATAGACAAGAGCTACTCCTTGCTCAACGAAATGGACTCAACATCCCATATTAAATGCCATAGAATGTACCTGACTAGTAAGTATCTTAAAACTTATGGATTGCTATGTCTCCGAAAGACAATCAAGTGTGTGTACGGGGCATAAACGCAGCAGTGATAGGATTGGAGAGGTTCGGTGAGCAAATGAAGACCCTTTGCAGTCATATTGCATGGTACCCATTCCACGGGTTTCAACTACCCAGGTTTAAGGTATTCTTCCTTCAGCTAAAACATGCATGTGGAACCTAGAGTATGATCAACCATGTGATCGGGAGACGTGTTCAAATATGTCTCAGTTTTCATACCCTGGTACTCGGGTGCAACATTCCAGACGCTTTACTAACACTCTCCCGACTTGGAGAGTCAGTCCCTTTAACCTCCTGTTTGGCCCAGTTTGCACTTTCTGCGGAAGATGAACAGGAATAGGGAGAACCAATGAGAGACTAGCTGGAGGTGTCTGGACGGGCAAATTTAACTCTCATTTCCCACCAGGAAGAGGAAATAACCAAAGGCTCAGCGTGCTGTGCCGGAACCAGATTAGGGCCTGAAGCCATCCTGCGGTGTTGCGGCCAGGTCACAAGAAAGCGAGTTGAAGAAAGGAGCTCAGGGGCACTGTAATTCACAAATCTGCAGAGTTATAAATGACAGCTATCGTCCAAAAATATACTGAAGTAAGGCTGCCAAGAGGACTTGAAAGCGGGGCAGAATTGCAGGAAACCGATTTCAGGAGGTAGACTGGAATTGCATTGAAAGCATAGGAAAAGAGGCAGAACGTCCACAATGATGCACTTGGCCAAAAAGGGCGTATGCGTTTTTTCCTGAATATATTCAGGAAAAAACGCATACGCCCTTTTTGGCCCACCAAGCAACCTTGCAAAGGAAATCTGCACTACAATGAAGTCTCACTTCTCCCCGGTCAAAAGGGCCATCTGAAAAAAGTGTAAAATCCAGCAAGGCAGGACAGGCCATGGAGAACTGGGAGCCTTGTTATGCTGATGGGCGGGATGTAAATTGCCAACAGACACTCGGGAGAAGTGTATGGTGTTTCCTGAAACATCTAAGAAACAAAGCAACAGAGCCTAGGGCACTTCCACTTATGGTCCTATAGCTTAGGGAAATTAAAATCAAAAAGACACAGCCACCCCAACTTGGGACGCCTCTGTTTACAAGAACCTCATTTACCGTACAAGTTCAATATCACAGAAAGTGAAAAATGGATAAAGAACTTGTGGTACTTACGTACAATGCAGTATCACTCAGCAATGAAATCTATGTCATCAGGCCCGTAGCAGCATAATGAGCGGATTCAGGTACGATGATTCTAACTGAAATAAGTCACACAGAAAAAGAAACATCAAAAGATATCACTAATACACGGAATGTAAACTTGGCTACACAGGAACTGAATTACAGAACAGAACAGGGTCTCAAATTTAGAAAACCAACTTATGCTTGCTTAAGGGGAAAGGTGAGTTGGGGTGCTACATAAAACCAGAGATTGAAATGAGCACAGATAAAGTTCCTTAAGCCAAATATGGAATAGACAAGAGCTACTCCTTGCTCAACGAAATGGACTCAACACCGCATATTAAACGCCTAAGAATGTACCTGACTAGTATCTTAAAACCTATGGATTGCTATGTCTCCATAAGAGAATCAAGTGTGTGTACAGGGGCATAAACGCAGCAGTGATAGGATTGGAGAGGTTCGGTGAGCAGATGAAGACCCTTTGAAGTCATATTGCATGGTACCCATTACACGGGTCTCAACTCTCAAGATTTAAGGTATTCTTCCTTCAGCTAAAACATGCATGTGGAACCCAGAGTATGATCAACCGTGTGAACGGGAGACGTGTTCAAATATGTCTCAGTTTTCCTCCCCTGGTACTCGGGTGCAACATTCCAGACGCTTTACTAACACTCTCCCCACTTGGAGAGTCAGCGCCTTTAACATCCTGTTTGGCCCAGTTTGCAATTTCTGCGGAAGATGAACAGGAATAGGGAGAACCAATGAGAGACTAGCTGGAGGTGTCTGGACGGGCAAATTTAACTCTCATTTCCCACCAGGAAGAGGAAATAACCAAAGGCTCAGCGTGCCGTGCCGGAACCAGATTAGGGCCTGAAGCCATCCTGCGGTGTTGCGGCCAGCTCACAAGAAAGCGAGTTGAAGAAAGGAGCTCAGGGGCACTGTAATTCACAAACCTGCAGAGTTATAAATGACAGCTATCGTCCAAAAATATACTGCAGTAAGGCTGCCAAGAGGACTTGAAAGCGGGGCAGAATTGCAGGAAACCGATTTCAGGAGGTAGACTGGAATTGCATTGAAAGCATAGGAAAAGAGGCAGAACGTCCACAATGATGCACTTGGCCAAAAAGGGCGTATGCGTTTTTTCCTGAATATATTCAGGAAAAAACGCATACGCGCTTTTTGGCCAACCAAGCAAGCTTGCAAAGGAAATCTGCACTACAATGAAGTCTCACTTCCCCCCGGTCAAAAGGGCCATCTGAAAAAAGTGTAAAATCCAGAAAGGCAGGACAGGCCATGGAGAACTGGGAGCCTTGTTACGCTGATGGGCGGGATGTAAATTGCCAACAGACACTCGGGAGAAGTGTATGGTGTTTCCTGAAACATCTAAAAAACAAAGCAACAGAGCCTAGGGCACTTCCACTTATGGTCCTATAGCTTAGGGAAATTAAAATCAAAAAGACACAGCCACCCCAAAGTTTGGGACGCCTCTGTTTACAAGAACCTCGTTTACAGTACAAGTTCAACATCGCAGAAAGTGAAAAATGGATAAAGAAGTTGTGGTATTTACTTACAAAGCAATATCACTCAGCAATGAAATCTATGTCATCAGGCCCTTAGCAGGACAATGAGTGGATTCAGGTATGATGATTCTAACTGAAATAAGTCACACAGAAAAAGAAACATCATAAGATATCACTAATACATGGAATGTAAACTTGGCTACACAGGAACGGAATTCCAAAACAGAACAGCGTCTCAAATTTAGAAAACCAACTTATGCTTGCTTAAGGGGAAAGGTGAGTTGGGGTGCTGCATAAAACCAGAGATTGAAATGAGCACAGATAAAGTTCCTTAAGCCAAATATGGAATAGACAAGAGCTACTCCTTGCTCAACGAAATGGACTCAACACCGCATATTAAACGCCTAAGAATGTACCTGACTAGTAAATATCTTAAAACCTATGGATTGCTATGTCTCCAAAAGAGAATCAAGCGTGTGTACAGGGACATAAACGCAGCAGTGATAGGATTTGAGAGGTTCGGTGAGCAAATGAAGACCCTTTGAAGTCATATTGCATGGTACCCATTACACGGGTCTCAACTCTCCAGGTTTAAGGTATTCTTCCTTCAGCTAAAACATGCATGTGGAACCCAGAGTATGATCAACCGTGTGAACGGGAGACGTGTTCAAATATGTCTCAGTTTTCCTCCCCTGGTACTCGGGTGCAACATTCCAGACGCTTTACTAACACTCTCCCCACTTGGAGAGTCAGCGCCTTTAACATCCTGTTTGGCCCAGTTTGCAATTTCTGCGGAAGATGAACAGGAATAGGGAGAACCAATGAGAGACTAGCTGGAGGTGTCTGGACGGGCAAATTTAACTCTCATTTCCCACCAGGAAGAGGAAATAACCAAAGGCTCAGCATGCCGTGCCGGAACCAGATTAGGGCCTGAAGCCATCCTGCGGTGTTGCGGCCAGCTCACAAGAAAGCGAGTTGAAGAAAGGAGCTCAGGGGCACTGTAATTCACAAACCTGCAGAGTTATAAATGACAGCTATCGTCCAAAAATATATTGAAGTAAGGCTGCCAAGAGGACTTGAAAGCGGGGCAGAATTGCAGGAAACCGATTTCAGGAGGTAGACTGGAATTGCATTGAAAGCATAGGAAAAGAGGCAGAACGTCCACAATGATGCACTTGGCCAAAAAGGGCGTATGCGTTTTTTCCTGAATATATTCAGGAAAAAACGCATACGCCCTTTTTGGCCAACCAAGCAAGCTTGCAAAGGAAATCTGCACTACAATGAAGTCTCACTTCCCCCCGGTCAAAAGGGCCATCTGAAAAAAGTGTAAAATCCAGCAAGGCAGGACAGGCCATGGAGAACTGGGAGCCTTGTTATGCTGATGGGCGGGATGTAAATTGCCAACAGACACTCGGGAGAAGTGTATGGTGTTTCCTGAAACATCTAAAAAACAAAGCAACAGAGCCTAGGGCACTTCCACTTATGGTCCTATAGCTTAGGGAAATTAAAATCAAAAAGACACAGCCACCCCAAAGTTTCGGACGCCTCTGTTTACAAGAACCTCATTTACAGTACAAGTTCAACATCGCAGAAAGTGAAAAATGGATAAAGAACTTGTGGTACTTACGTACAATGCAGTATCACTCAGCAGTGAAATCTATGTCATCAGGCCCTTAGCAGCACAATGAGTGGATTCAGGTATGATGATTCTAACTGAAATAAGTCACACAGAAAAAGAAACATCATAAGGTATCAGTAATACACGGAATGTAAACTTGGCTACACAGGAACTGAATTACAGAACAGAACAGGGTCTCAAATTTAGAAAACCAACTTATGCTTGTTTAAGGGTAAAGGTGAGTTGGGGTGCTGCATAAAACCAGAGATTGAAATGAGCACAGATAAAGTTCCTTAAGCCAAATATGGAATAGACAAGAGCTACTCCTTGCTCAACGAAATGGACTCAACACCGCATATTAAACGCCTAAGAATGTACCTGACTCTTAAGTATCTTAAAACCTATGGATTGCTATGTCTCCGAAAGAGAATCAAGCATGTGTACAGGGACATAAACGCAGCAGTGATAGGATTGGAGAGGTTCGGTGAGCAAATGAAGACCCTTTGAAGTCATATTGCATGGTACCCATTCCACGGGTTTCAACTACCCAGGTTTAAGGTATTCTTCCTTCAGCTAAAACATGCATGTGGAACCTAGAGTATGATCAACCATGTGATCGGGAGACGTGTTCAAATATGTCTCAGTTTTCGTACCCTGGTACTCGGGTGCAACATTCCAGACGCTTTACTAACACTCTCCCGACTTGGAGAGTCAGTCCCTTTAACCTCCTGTTTGGCCCAGTTTGCAATTTCTGCGGAAGATGAACAGGAATAGCGAGAACCAATGAGAGACTAGCTGGAGGTGTCTGGACGGGCAAATTTAACTCTCATTTCCCACCAGGAAGAGGAAATAACCAAAGGCTCAGCGTGCCGTGCCGGAACCAGATTAGGGCCTGAAGCCATCCTGCGGTGTTGCGGCCAGCTCACAAGAAAGCGAGTTGAAGAAAGGAGCTCAGGGGCACTGTAATTCACAAACCTGCAGAGTTATAAATGACAACTATCGTCCAAAAATATACTGAAGTAAGGCTGCCAAGAGGACTTGAAAGCGGGGCAGAATTGCAGGAAACCGATTTCAGGAGGTAGACTGGAATTGCATTGAAAGCATAGGAAAAGAGGCAGAACGTCCACAATGATGCACTTGGCCAAAAAGGGCGTATGCGTTTTTTCCTGAATATATTCAGGAAAAAACGCATACGCCCTTTTTGGCCAACCAAGCAAGCTTGCAAAGGAAATCTGCACTACAATGAAGTCTCACTTCCCCCCGGTCAAAAGGGCCATCTGAAAAAAGTGTAAAATCCAGCAAGGCAGGACAGGCCATGGAGAACTGGGAGCCTTGTTATGCTGATGGGCGGGATGTAAATTGCCAACAGACACTCGGGAGAATTGTATGGTGTTTCCTGAAACATCTAAAAAACAAAGCAACAGAGCCTAGGGCACTTCCACTTATGGTCCTATAGCTTAGGGAAATTAAAATCAAAAAGATACAGCCACCCCAATGTTTGGGACGCCTCTGTTTACAAGAACCTCGTTTCCCGTACAAGTTCAATATCACAGAAAGTGAAAAATGGATAAAGAACTTGTGGTACTTACGTGCAATGCAGTATCACTCAGCAGTGAAATCTATGTCATCAGGCCCGTAGCAGCACAATGAGTGGATTCAGGTACGATGATTCTAACTGAAATAAGTCACACAGAAAAAGAAACATCATAAGATATCAGTAATACACGGAATGTAAACTTGGCTACACAGGAACTGAATTACAGAACAGAACAGGGTCTCAAATTTAGAAAACCAACTTATGCTTGTTTAAGGGTAAAGGTGAGTTGGGGTGCTGCATAAAACCAGAGATTGAAATGAGCACAGATAAAGTTCCTTAAGCCAAATATGGAATAGACAAGAGCTACTCCTTGCTCAACGAAATGGACTCAACACCGCATATTAAACGCCTAAGAATGTACCTGACTCTTAAGTATCTTAAAACCTATGGATTGCTATGTCTCCGAAAGAGAATCAAGCATGTGTACAGGGACATAAACACAGCAGTGATAGGATTGGAGAGGTTCGGTGAGCAAATGAAGACCCTTTGAAGTCATATTGCATGGTACCCATTCCACGGGTTTCAACTACCCAGGTTTAAGGTATTCTTCCTTCAGCTAAAACATGCATGTGGAACCTAGAGTATGATCAACCATGTGATCGGGAGACGTGTTCAAATATGTCTCAGTTTTTGTACCCTGGTACTCGGGTGCAACATTCCAGACGCTTTACTAACACTCTCCCGACTTGGAGAGTCAGTCCCTTTAACCTCCTGTTTGGCCCAGTTTGCAATTTCTGCGGAAGATGAACAGGAATAGCGAGAACCAATGAGAGACTAGCTGGAGGTGTCTGGACGGGCAAATTTAACTCTCATTTCCCACCAGGAAGAGGAAATAACCAAAGGCTCAGCGTGCCGTGCCGGAACCAGATTAGGGCCTGAAGCCATCCTGCGGTGTTGCGGCCAGCTCACAAGAAAACGAGTTGAAGAAAGGAGCTCAGGGGCACTGTAATTCACAAACCTGCAGAGTTATAAATGACAACTATCGTCCAAAAATATACTGAAGTAAGGCTGCCAAGAGGACTTGAAAGCGGGGCAGAATTGCAGGAAACCGATTTCAGGAGGTAGACTGGAATTGCATTGAAAGCATAGGAAAAGAGGCAGAACGTCCACAATGATGCACTTGGCCAAAAAGGGCGTATGCGTTTTTTCCTGAATATATTCAGGAAAAAACGCATACGCCCTTTTTGGCCAACCAAGCAAGCTTGCAAAGGAAATCTGCATTACAATGAAGTCTCACTTCCCCCCGGTCAAAAGGGCCATCTGAAAAAAGTGTAAAATCCAGCAAGGCAGGACAGGCCATGGAGAACTGGGAGCCTTGTTATGCTGATGGGCGGGATGTAAATTGCCAACAGACACTCGGGAGAAGTGTATGGTGTTTCCTGAAACATCTAAAAAACAAAGCAACAGAGCCTAGGACACTTCCACTGATGGTCCTATAGCTTAGGGAAATTAAAATCAAAAAGACACAGCCACCCCAAAGTTTCGGACGCCTCTGTTTACAAGAACCTCATTTACAGTACAAGTTCAACATCGCAGAAAGTGAAAAATGGATAAAGAACTTGTGGTACTTACGTACAATGCAGTATCACTCAGCAGTGAAATCTATGTCATCAGGCCCTTAGCAGCACAATGAGTGGATTCAGGTACGATGATTCTAACTGAAATAAGTCACACAGAAAAAGAAACATCATAAGGTATCAGTAATACACGGAATGTAAACTTGGCTACACAGGAACTGAATTACAGAACAGAACAGGGTCTCAAATTTAGAAAACCAACTTATGCTTGTTTAAGGGTAAAGGTGAGTTGGGGTGCTGCATAAAACCAGAGATTGAAATGAGCACAGATAAAGTTCCTTAAGCCAAATATGGAATAGACAAGAGCTACTCCTTGCTCAACGAAATGGACTCAACACCGCATATTAAACGCCTAAGAATGTACCTGACTCTTAAGTATCTTAAAACCTATGGATTGCTATGTCTCCGAAAGAGAATCAAGCATGTGTACAGGGACATAAACGCAGCAGTGATAGGATTGGAGAGGTTCGGTGAGCAAATGAAGACCCTTTGAAGTCATATTGCATGGTACCCATTCCACGGGTTTCAACTACCCAGGTTTAAGGTATTCTTCCTTCAGCTAAAACATGCATGTGGAACCTAGAGTATGATCAACCATGTGATCGGGAGACGTGTTCAAATATGTCTCAGTTTTCGTACCCTGGTACTCGGGTGCAACATTCCAGACGCTTTACTAACACTCTCCCGACTTGGAGAGTCAGTCCCTTTAACCTCCTGTTTGGCCCAGTTTGCAATTTCTGCGGAAGATGAACAGGAATAGCGAGAACCAATGAGAGACTAGCTGGAGGTGTCTGGACGGGCAAATTTAACTCTCATTTCCCACCAGGAAGAGGAAATAACCAAAGGCTCAGCGTGCCGTGCCGGAACCAGATTAGGGCCTGAAGCCATCCTGCGGTGTTGCGGCCAGCTCACAAGAAAGCGAGTTGAAGAAAGGAGCTCAGGGGCACTGTAATTCACAAACCTGCAGAGTTATAAATGACAACTATCGTCCAAAAATATACTGAAGTAAGGCTGCCAAGAGGACTTGAAAGCGGGGCAGAATTGCAGGAAACCGATTTCAGGAGGTAGACTGGAATTGCATTGAAAGCATAGGAAAAGAGGCAGAACGTCCACAATGATGCACTTGGCCAAAAAGGGCGTATGCGTTTTTTCCTGAATATATTCAGGAAAAAACGCATACGCCCTTTTTGGCCAACCAAGCAAGCTTGCAAAGGAAATCTGCACTACAATGAAGTCTCACTTCCCCCCGGTCAAAAGGGCCATCTGAAAAAAGTGTAAAATCCAGCAAGGCAGGACAGGCCATGGAGAACTGGGAGCCTTGTTATGCTGATGGGCGGGATGTAAATTGCCAACAGACACTCGGGAGAAGTGTATGGTGTTTCCAGAAACATCTAAAAAACAAAGCAACAGAGCCTAGGGCACTTCCACTTATGGTCCTATAGCTTAGGGAAATTAAAATCAAAAAGATACAGCCACCCCAATGTTTGGGACGCCTCTGTTTACAAGAACCTCGTTTACCGTACAAGTTCAATATCACAGAAAGTGAAAAATGGATAAAGAACTTGTGGTACTTACGTACAATGCAGTATCACTCAGCAGTGAAATCTATGTCATCAGGCCCGTAGCAGCACAATGAGTGGATTCAGGTACGATGATTCTAACTGAAATAAGTCACACAGAAAAAGAAACATCATACGATATCAGTAATACACGGAATGTAAACTTGGCTACACAGGAACTGAATTACAGAACAGAACAGGGTCTCAAATTTAGAAAACCAACTTATGCTTGTTTAAGGGTAAAGGTGAGTTGGGGTGCTGCATAAAACCAGAGATTGAAATGAGCACAGATAAAGTTCCTTAAGCCAAATATGGAATAGACAAGAGCTACTCCTTGCTCAACGAAATGGACTCAACACCCCATATTAAACGCCTAAGAATGTACCTGACTCTTAAGTATCTTAAAACCTATGGATTGCTATGTCTCCGAAAGAGAATCAAGCATGTGTACAGGGACATAAACGCAGCAGTGATAGGATTGGAGAGGTTCGGTGAGCAAATGAAGAGCTTTGAAGTCATATTGCATGGTACCCATTCCACGGGTTTCAACTACCCAGGTTTAAGGTATTCTTCCTTCAGCTAAAACATGCATGTGGAACCTAGAGTATGATCAACCATGTGATCGGGAGACGTGTTCAAATATGTCTCAGTTTTCGTACCCTGGTACTCGGGTGCAACATTCCAGACGCTTTACTAACACTCTCCCGACTTGGAGAGTCAGTCCCTTTAACCTCCTGTTTGGCCCAGTTTGCAATTTCTGCGGAAGATGAACAGGAATAGCGAGAACCAATGAGAGACTAGCTGGAGGTGTCTGGACGGGCAAATTTAACTCTCATTTCCCACCAGGAAGAAGAAATAACCAAAGGCTCAGCGTGCCGTGCCGGAACCAGATTAGGGCCTGAAGCCATCCTGCGGTGTTGCGGCCAGCTCACAAGAAAACGAGTTGAAGAAAGGAGCTCAGGGGCACTGTAATTCACAAACCTGCAGAGTTATAAATGACAACTATCGTCCAAAAATATACTGAAGTAAGGCTGCCAAGAGGACTTGAAAGCGGGGCAGAATTGCAGGAAACCGATTTCAGGAGGTAGACTGGAATTGCATTGAAAGCATAGGAAAAGAGGCAGAACGTCCACAATGATGCACTTGGCCAAAAAGTGCGTATGCGTTTTTTCCTGAATATATTCAGGAAAAAACGCATACGCACTTTTTGGCCAACCAAGCAAGCTTGCAAAGGAAATCTGCACTACAATGAAGTCTCACTTCCCCCCGGTCAAAAGGGCCATCTGAAAAAAGTGTAAAATCCAGAAAGGCAGGACAGGCCATGGAGAACTGGGAGCCTTGTTATGCTGATGGGCGGGATGTAAATTGCCAACAGACACTCGGGAGAATTGTATGGTGTTTCCTGAAACATCTAAAAAACAAAGCAACAGAGCCTAGGGCACTTCCACTTATGGTCCTATAGCTTAGGGAAATTAAAATCAAAAAGATACAGCCACCCCAATGTTTGGGACGCCTCTGTTTACAAGAACCTCGTTTCCCGTACAAGTTCAATATCACAGAAAGTGAAAAATGGATAAAGAACTTGTGGTACTTACGTGCAATGCAGTATCACTCAGCAGTGAAATCTATGTCATCAGGCCCGTAGCAGCACAATGAGTGGATTCAGGTACGATGATTCTAACTGAAATAAGTCACACAGAAAAAGAAACATCATAAGATATCAGTAATACACGGAATGTAAACTTGGCTACACAGGAACTGAATTACAGAACAGAACAGGGTCTCAAATTTAGAAAACCAACTTATGCTTGTTTAAGGGTAAAGGTGAGTTGGGGTGCTGCATAAAACCAGAGATTGAAATGAGCACAGATAAAGTTCCTTAAGCCAAATATGGAATAGACAAGAGCTACTCCTTGCTCAACGAAATGGACTCAACACCGCATATTAAACGCCTAAGAATGTACCTGACTCTTAAGTATCTTAAAACCTATGGATTGCTATGTCTCCGAAAGAGAATCAAGCATGTGTACAGGGACATAAACACAGCAGTGATAGGATTGGAGAGGTTCGGTGAGCAAATGAAGACCCTTTGAAGTCATATTGCATGGTACCCATTCCACGGGTTTCAACTACCCAGGTTTAAGGTATTCTTCCTTCAGCTAAAACATGCATGTGGAACCTAGAGTATGATCAACCATGTGATCGGGAGACGTGTTCAAATATGTCTCAGTTTTTGTACCCTGGTACTCGGGTGCAACATTCCAGACGCTTTACTAACACTCTCCCGACTTGGAGAGTCAGTCCCTTTAACCTCCTGTTTGGCCCAGTTTGCAATTTCTGCGGAAGATGAACAGGAATAGCGAGAACCAATGAGAGACTAGCTGGAGGTGTCTGGACGGGCAAATTTAACTCTCATTTCCCACCAGGAAGAGGAAATAACCAAAGGCTCAGCGTGCCGTGCCGGAACCAGATTAGGGCCTGAAGCCATCCTGCGGTGTTGCGGCCAGCTCACAAGAAAACGAGTTGAAGAAAGGAGCTCAGGGGCACTGTAATTCACAAACCTGCAGAGTTATAAATGACAACTATCGTCCAAAAATATACTGAAGTAAGGCTGCCAAGAGGACTTGAAAGCGGGGCAGAATTGCAGGAAACCGATTTCAGGAGGTAGACTGGAATTGCATCGAAAGCATAGGAAAAGAGGCAGAACGTCCACAATGATGCACTTGGCCAAAAAGGGCGTATGCGTTTTTTCCTGAATATATTCAGGAAAAAACGCATACGCCCTTTTTGGCCAACCAAGCAAGCTTGCAAAGGAAATCTGCATTACAATGAAGTCTCACTTCCCCCCGGTCAAAAGGGCCATCTGAAAAAAGTGTAAAATCCAGCAAGGCAGGACAGGCCATGGAGAACTGGGAGCCTTGTTATGCTGATGGGCGGGATGTAAATTGCCAACAGACACTCGGGAGAAGTGTATGGTGTTTCCTGAAACATCTAAAAAACAAAGCAACAGAGCCTAGGACACTTCCACTGATGGTCCTATAGCTTAGGGAAATTAAAATCAAAAAGACACAGCCACCCCAAAGTTTCGGACGCCTCTGTTTACAAGAACCTCATTTACAGTACAAGTTCAACATCGCAGAAAGTGAAAAATGGATAAAGAACTTGTGGTACTTACGTACAATGCAGTATCACTCAGCAGTGAAATCTATGTCATCAGGCCCTTAGCAGCACAATGAGTGGATTCAGGTACGATGATTCTAACTGAAATAAGTCACACAGAAAAAGAAACATCATAAGGTATCAGTAATACACGGAATGTAAACTTGGCTACACAGGAACTGAATTACAGAACAGAACAGGGTCTCAAATTTAGAAAACCAACTTATGCTTGTTTAAGGGTAAAGGTGAGTTGGGGTGCTGCATAAAACCAGAGATTGAAATGAGCACAGATAAAGTTCCTTAAGCCAAATATGGAATAGACAAGAGCTACTCCTTGCTCAACGAAATGGACTCAACACCGCATATTAAACGCCTAAGAATGTACCTGACTCTTAAGTATCTTAAAACCTATGGATTGCTATGTCTCCGAAAGAGAATCAAGCATGTGTACAGGGACATAAACGCAGCAGTGATAGGATTGGAGAGGTTCGGTGAGCAAATGAAGACCCTTTGAAGTCATATTGCATGGTACCCATTCCACGGGTTTCAACTACCCAGGTTTAAGGTATTCTTCCTTCAGCTAAAACATGCATGTGGAACCTAGAGTATGATCAACCATGTGATCGGGAGACGTGTTCAAATATGTTTCAGTTTTCGTACCCTGGTACTCGGGTGCAACATTCCAGACGCTTTACTAACACTCTCCCGACTTGGAGAGTCAGTCCCTTTAACCTCCTGTTTGGCCCAGTTTGCAATTTCTGCGGAAGATGAACAGGAATAGCGAGAACCAATGAGAGACTAGCTGGAGGTGTCTGGACGGGCAAATTTAACTCTCATTTCCCACCAGGAAGAGGAAATAACCAAAGGCTCAGCGTGCCGTGCCGGAACCAGATTAGGGCCTGAAGCCATCCTGCGGTGTTGCGGCCAGCTCACAAGAAAACGAGTTGAAGAAAGGAGCTCAGGGGCACTGTAATTCACAAACCTGCAGAGTTATAAATGACAACTATCGTCCAAAAATATACTGAAGTAAGGCTGCCAAGAGGACTTGAAAGCGGGGCAGAATTGCAGGAAACCGAGTTCAGGAGGTAGACTGGAATTGCATTGAAAGCATAGGAAAAGAGGCAGAACGTCCACAATGATGCACTTGGCCAAAAAGGGCGTATGCGTTTTTTCCTGAATATATTCAGGAAAAAACGCATACGCCCTTTTTGGCCAACCAAGCAAGCTTGCAAAGGAAATCTGCACTACCATGAAGTCTCACTTCCCCCCGGTCAAAAGGGCCATCTGAAAAAAGTGTAAAATCCAGCAAGGCAGGACAGGCAATGGAGAACTGGGAGCCTTGTTATGCTGATGGGCGGGATGTAAATTGCCAACAGACACTCGGGAGAAGTGTATGGTGTTTCCTGAAACATCTAAAAAACAAAGCAACAGAGCCTAGGGCACTTCCACTTATGGTCCTATAGCTTAGGGAAATTAAAATCAAAAAGATACAGCCACCCCAATGTTTGGGACGCCTCTGTTTACAAGAACCTCGTTTACCGTACAAGTTCAATATCACAGAAAGTGAAAAATGGATAAAGAACTTGTGGTACTTACGTACAATGCAGTATCACTCAGCAGTGAAATCTATGTCATCAGGCCCGTAGCAGCACAATGAGTGGATTCAGGTACGATGATTCTAACTGAAATAAGTCACACAGAAAAAGAAACATCATAAGATATCAGTAATACACAGAATGTAATCTTGGCTACACAGGAACTGAATTACAGAACAGAACAGGGTCTCAAATTTAGAAAACCAACTTATGCTTGTTTAAGGGTAAAGGTGAGTTGGGGTGCTGCATAAAACCAGAGATTGAAATGAGCACAGATAAAATTCCTTAAGCCAAATATGGAATAGACAAGAGCTACTCCTTGCTCAACGAAATGGACTCAACACCGCATATTAAACGCCTAAGAATGTACCTGACTCTTAAGTATCTTAAAACCTATGGATTGCTATGTCTCCGAAAGAGAATCAAGCATGTGTACAGGGACATAAACACAGCAGTGATAGGATTGGAGAGGTTCGGTGAGCAAATGAAGACCCTTTGAAGTCATATTGCATGGTACCCATTCCACGGGTTTCAACTACCCAGGTTTAAGGTATTCTTCCTTCAGCTAAAACATGCATGTGGAACCTAGAGTATGATCAACCATGTGATCGGGAGACGTGTTCAAATATGTCTCAGTTTTCGTACCCTGGTACAAGGGTGCAACATTCCAGACGCTTTACTAACACTCTCCCGACTTGGAGAGTCAGTCCCTTTAACCTCCTGTTTGGCCCAGTTTGCAATTTCTGCGGAAGATGAACAGGAATAGCGAGAACCAATGAGAGACTAGCTGGAGGTGTCTGGACGGGCAAATTTAACTCTCATTTCCCACCAGGAAGAGGAAATAACCAAAGGCTCAGCGTGCCGTGCCGGAACCAGATTAGGGCCTGAAGCCATCCTGCGGTGTTGCGGCCAGCTCACAAGAAAACGAGTTGAAGAAAGGAGCTCAGGGGCACTGTAATTCACAAACCTGCAGAGTTATAAATGACAACTATCGTCCAAAAATGTACTGAAGTAAGGCTGCCAAGAGGACTTGAAAGCGGGGCAGAATTGCAGGAAACCGATTTCAGGAGGTAGACTGGAATTGCATTGAAAGCATAGGAAAAGAGGCAGAACGTCCACAATGATGCACTTGGCCAAAAAGTGCGTATGCGTTTTTTCCTGAATATATTCAGGAAAAAACGCATACGCCCTTTTTGGCCAACCAAGCAAGCTTGCAAAGGAAATCTGCACTACAATGAAGTCTCACTTCCCCCCGGTCAAAAGGGCCATCTGAAAAAAGTGTAAAATCCAGAAAGGCAGGACAGGCCATGGAGAACTGGGTGCCTTGTTATGCTGATGGGCGGGATGTATATTGCCAAAAGACACTCGGGAGAAGTGTATGGTGTTTCCTGAAAAATCTAAAAAACAAAGCAACAGAGCCTAGGGCACTTCCACTTATGGTCCTATAGCTTAGGGAAATTAAAATCAAAAAGATACAGCCACCCCAATGTTTGGGACTCCTCTGTTTACAAGAACCTCGTTTCCCGTACAAGTTCAATATCACAGAAAGTGAAAAATGGATAAAGAACTTGTGGTACTTACGTACAATGCAGTATCACTCAGCAGTGAAATCTATGTCATCAGGCCCGTAGCAGCACAATGAGTGGATTCAGGTACGATGATTCTAACTGAAATAAGTCACACAGAAAAAGAAACATCATAAGATATCAGTAATACACGGAATGTAAACTTGGCTACACAGGAACTGAATTACAGAACAGAACAGGGTCTCAAATTTAGAAAACCAACTTATGCTTGTTTAAGGGTAAAGGTGAGTTGGGGTGCTGCATAAAACCAGAGATTGAAATGAGCACAGATAAAGTTCGTTAAGCCAAATATGGAATAGACAAGAGCTACTCCTTGCTCAACGAAATGGACTCAACACCGCATATTAAACGCCTAAGAATGTACCTGACTCTTAAGTATCTTAAAACCTATGGATTGCTATGTCTCCGAAAGAGAATCAAGCATGTGTACAGGGACATAAACGCAGCAGTGATAGGATTGGAGAGGTTCGGTGAGCAAATGAAGACCCTTTGAAGTCATATTGCATGGTACCCATTCCACGGGTTTCAACTACCCAGGTTTAAGGTATTCTTCCTTCAGCTAAAACATGCATGTGGAACCTAGAGTATGATCAACCATGTGATCGGGAGACGTGTTCAAATATGTCTCAGTTTTCGTACCCTGGTACTCGGGTGCAACATTCCAGACGCTTTACTAACACTCTCCCCACTTGGAGAGTCAGCGCCTTTAACATCCTGTTTGGCCCAGTTTGCAATTTCTGCGGAAGATGAACAGGAATAGCGAGAACCAATGAGAGACTAGCTGGAGGTGTCTGGACGGGCAAATTTAACTCTCATTTCCCACCAGGAAGAGGAAATAACCAAAGGCTCAGCGTGCCGTGCCGGAACCAGATTAGGGCCTGAAGCCATCCTGCGGTGTTGCGGCCAGCTCACAAGAAAGCGAGTTGAAGAAAGGAGCTCAGGGGCACTGTAATTCACAAACCTGCAGAGTTATAAATGACAGCTATCGTCCAAAAATATATTGAAGTAAGGCTGCCAAGAGGACTTGAAAGCGGGGCAGAATTGCAGGAAACCGATTTCAGGAGGTAGACTGGAATTGCATTGAAAGCATAGGAAAAGAGGCAGAACGTCCACAATGATGCACTTGGCCAAAAAGGGCGTATGCGTTTTTTCCTGAATATATTCAGGAAAAAACGCATACGCCCTTTTTGGCCAACCAAGCAAGCTTGCAAAGGAAATCTGCACTACAATGAAGTCTCACTTCCCCCCGGTCAAAAGGGCCATCTGAAAAAAGTGTAAAATCCAGAAAGGCAGGACAGGCCATGGAGAACTGGGAGCCTTGTTATGCTGATGGGCGGGATGTAAATTGCCAACAGACACTCGGGAGAAGTGTATGGTGTTTCCTGAAACATCTAAGAAACAAAGCAACAGAGTCTAGGGCACTTCCACTTATGGTCCTATAGCTTAGGGAAATTAAAATCAAAAAGACACAGCCACCCCAATTTGGGACGCCTCTGTTTACAACAACCTCGTTTACCGTACAAGTTCAATATCACAGAAAGTGAAAAATGGATAAAGAACTTGTGGTACTTACGTACAATGCAGTATCACTCAGCAATGAAATCTATGTCATCAGGCCCGTAGCAGCACAATGAGTGGATTCGGGTACGATGATTCTAACTGAAATAAGTCACACAGAAAAAGAAACATCATAAGATATCACTAATACACTGAATGTAAACTTGGCTACACAGGAACTGAATTACAGAACAGAACAGGGTCTCAAATTTAGAAAACCAACTTATGCTTGCTTAAGGGGAAAGGTGAGTTGGGGTGCTGCATAAAACCAGAGATTGAAATGAGCACAGATAAAGTTCCTTAAGCCAAATATGGAATAGACAAGAGCTACTCCTTGCTCAACGAAATGGACTCAACACCGCATATTAAACGCCTAAGAATGTACCTGACTAGTAAGTATCTTAAAACCTATGGATTGCTATGTCTCCATAAGAGAATCAAGCGTGTGTACAGGGGCATAAACACAGCAGTGATAGGATTGGAGAGGTTCGGTGAGCAGATGAAGACCCTTTGAAGTCATATTGCATGGTACCCATTACACGGGTCTCAACTCTCCAGGTTTAAGGTATTCTTCCTTCAGCTAAAACATGCATGTGGAACCCAGAGTATGATCAACCGTGTGAATGGGAGACGTGTTCAAATATGTCTCAGTTTTCCTCCCCTGGTACTCGGGTGCAACATTCCAGACGCTTTACTAACACTCTCCCGACTTGGAGAGTCAGCGCCTTTAACCTCCTGTTTGGCCCAGTTTGCAATTTCTGCGGAAGATGAACAGGAATAGGGAGAACCAATGAGAGACTAGCTGGAGGTGTCTGGACGGGCAAATTTAACTCTCATTTCCCACCAGGAAGAGGAATTAACCAAAGGCTCAGCGTGCCGTGCCGGAACCAGATTAGAGCCTGAAGCCATCCTGCGGTGTTGCGGCCAGCTCAAAAGAAAGCGAGTTGAAGAAAGGAGCTCAGGGGCACTGTAATTCACAAACCTGCTGAGTTATAAATGAGAGCTATCGTCCAAAAATATACTGAAGTAAGGCTGCCAAGAGGACTTGAAAGCGGGGCAGAATTGCAGGAAACCGATTTCAGGAGGTAGACTGGAATTGCATTGAAAGCATAGGAAAAGAGGCAGAACGTCCACAATGATGCACTTGGCCAAAAAGGGCGTATGTGTTTTTTCTTAAATATATTCAGGAAAAAACGCATACGCCCTTTTTGGCCAACCAAGCAAGCTTGCAAAGGAAATCTGCACTACAATGAAGTCTCACTTCCCCCCGGTCAAAAGGGCCATCTGAAAAAAGTGTAAAATCCAGCAAGGCAGGACAGGCCATGGAGAACTGGGAGCCTTGTTATGCTGATTGGCGGGATGTAAATTGCCAACAGACACTGGGGAGAAGTGTATGGTGTTTACTGAAACATCTAAAAAACAAAGCAACAGAGCCTAGGGCACTTCCACTTATGGTCCTATAGCTTAGGGAAATTAAAATCAAAAAGACACAGCCACCCCAAAGTTTGGGACGCCTCTGTTTACAAGAACCTCGTTTACAGTACAAGTTCAACATCGCAGAAAGTGAAAAATGGATAAAGAAGTTGTGGTATTTACTTACAAAGCAATATCACTCAGCAATGAAATCTATGTCATCAGGCCCTTAGCAGCACAATGAGTGGATTCAGGTATGATGATTCCAACTGAAATAAGTCACACAGAAAAAGAAACATCATAAGATATCACTAATACACGGAATGTAAACTTGGCTACACAGGAACTGAATTCCAAAACAGAACAGGGTCTCAAATTTAGAAAACCAACTTATGCTTGCTTAAGGGGAAAGGTGAGTTGGGGTGCTGCATAAAACCAGAGATTGAAATGAGCACAGATAAAGTTCCTTAAGCCAAATATGGAATAGACAAGAGCTACTCCTTGCTCAACGAAATGGACTCAACACCCCATATTAAACGCCTAAGAATGTACCTGACTAGTAAGTATCTTAAAACCTATGGATTGCTATGTCTCCGAAAGAGAATCAAGCATGTGTACAGGGGCATAAACGCAGCAGTGATAGGATTTGGGAGGTTCGGTGAGCAAACGAAGACCCTTTGCAGTCATATTGCATGGTACCCATTCCACGGGTTTCAACTCTCCAGGTTTAAGGTATTCTTCCTTCAGCTAAAACATGCATGTGGAACCTAGAGTATGATCAACCATGTGATCGGGAGACGTGTTCAAATATGTCTCAGTTTTCATACCCTGGTACTCGGGTGCAACATTCCAGACGCTTTACTAACACCCTCCCGACTTGGAGAGTCAGTCCCTTTAACCTCCTGTTTGGCCCAGTTTGCAATTTCTGCGGAAGATGAACAGGAATAGGGAGAACCAATGAGAGACTAGCTGGAGGTGTCTGGACGGGCAAATTTAACTCTCATTTCCCACCAGGAAGAGGAAATAACCAAAGGCTCAGCGTGCTGTGCCGGAACCAGATTAGGGCCTGAAGCCATCCTGCGGTGTTGCGGCCAGCTCACAAGAAAGCGAGTTGAAGAAAGGAGCTCAGGGGCACTGTAATTCACAAACCTGCAGAGTTATAAATGACAGCTATCGTCCAAAAATATACTGAAGTAAGGCTGCCAAGAGGACTTGAAAGCGGGGCAGAATTGCAGGAAACCGATTTCAGGAGGTAGACTGGAATTGCATTGAAAGCATAGGAAAAGAGGCAGAACGTCCACAATGATGCACTTGGCCAAAAAGTGTGTATGCGTTTTTTCCTGAATATATTCAGGAAAAAACGCATACGCCCTTTTTGGCCAACCAAGCAAGCTTGCAAAGGAAATCTGCACTACAATGAAGTCTCACTTCCCCCCGGTCAAAAGGGCCATCTGAAAAAAGTGTAAAATCCAGCAAGGCAGGACAGGCCATGGAGAACTGGGAGCCTTGTCATGCTGATGGGCGGGATGTAAATTGCCAACAGACACTCGGGAGAAGTGTATGGTGTTTCCTGAAACATCTAAAAAACAAAGCAACAGAGCCTAGGGCACTTCCACTTATGGTCCTATAGCTTAGGGAAATTAAAATCAAAAAGACACAGCCACCCCAATTTGGGACGCCTCTGTTTACAAGAACCTCATTTACCGTACAAGTTCAATATCACAGAAAGTGAAAAATGGATAAAGAACTAGTGGTACATACGTACAATGCAGTATCACTCAGCAATGAAATCTATGTCATCAGGCCCATAGCAGCATAATGAGTGGATTCAGGTACGATGTTTCTAACTGAAATAAGTCACACAGAAAAAGAAACATCATAAGATATCACTAATACACGGAATGTAAACTTGGCTACACAGGAACTGAATTCCAAAACAGAACAGGGTCTCAAATTTAGAAAAGCATCTTATGCTTGCTTAAGGGGAAAGGTGAGTTGGGGTGCTACATAAAACCAGAGATTGAAATGAGCACAGATAAAGTTCCTTAAGCCAAATATGGAATAGACAAGAGCTACTCCTTGCTCAACGAAATGGACTCAACACCGCATATTAAACGCCTAAGAATGTACCTGACTAGTAAGTATCTTAAAACCTATGGATTGCTATGTCTCCATAAGAGAATCAAGCGTGTGTACAGGGGCATAAACGCAGCAGTGATAGGATTGGAGAGGTTCGGTGAGCAGATGAAGACCCTTTGAAGTCATATTGCATGGTACCCATTACACGAGTCTCAACTCTCCAGGTTTAAGGTATTCTTCCTTCAGCTAAAACATGCATGTGGAACCCAGAGTATGATCAACCGTGTGAACGGGAGACGTGTTCAAATATGTCTCAGTTTTCCTCCCCTGGTACTCGGGTGCAACATTCCAGACGCTTTACTAACACTCTCCCCACTTGGAGAGTCAGCGCCTTTAACCTCCTGTTTGGCCCAGTTTGCAATTTCTGCGGAAGATGAACAGGAATAGGGAGAACCAATGAGAGACTAGCTGGAGGTGTCTGGACGGGCAAATTTAACTCTCATTTCCCACCAGGAAGAGGAATTAACCAAAGGCTCAGCGTGCCGTGCCGGAACCAGATTAGAGCCTGAAGCCATCCTGCGGTGTTGCGGCCAGCTCAAAAGAAAGCGAGTTGAAGAAAGGAGCTCAGGGGCACTGTAATTCACAAACCTGCAGAGTTATAAATGACAGCTATCGTCCAAAAATATACTGAAGTAAGGCTGCCAAGAGGACTTGAAAGCGGGGCAGAATTGCAGGAAACCGATTTCAGGAGGTAGACTGGAATTGCATTGAAAGCATAGGAAAAGAGGCAGAACGTCCACAATGATGCACTTGGCCAAAAAGGGCGTATGCGTTTTTTCTTAAATATATTCAGGAAAAAACGCATACGCCCTTTTTGGCCAACCAAGCAAGCTTGCAAAGGAAATCTGCACTACAATGAAGTCTCACTTCCCCCCGGTCAAAAGGGCCATCTGAAAAAAGTGTAAAATCCAGCAAGGCAGGACAGGCCATGGAGAACTGGGAGCCTTGTTACGCTGATTGGCGGGATGTAAATTGCCAACAGACACTGGGGAGAATTGTATGGTGTTTCCTGAAACATCTAAAAAACAAAGCAACAGAGCCTAGGGCACTTCCACTTATGGTCCTATAGCTTAGGGAAATTAAAATCAAAAAGACACAGCCACCACAATTTGGGACGCCTCTGTTTACAAGAACCTCATTTACCGTACAAGTTCAATATCACAGAAAGTGAAAAATGGATAAAGAACTTGTGGTACATACGTACAATGCAGTATCACTCAGCAATGAAATCTATGTCATCAGGCCCATAGCAGCATAATGAGTGGATTCAGGTACGATGATTCTAACTGAAATAAGTCACACAGAAAAAGAAACATCATAAGATATCACTAATACACGGAATGTAAACTTGGCTACACAGGAACTGAATTCCAAAACAGAACAGGGTCTCAAATTTAGAAAAGCATCTTATGCTTGCTTAAGGGGAAAGGTGAGTTGGGGTGCTACATAAAACCAGAGATTGAAATGAGCACAGATAAAGTTCCTTAAGCCAAATATGGAATAGACAAGAGCTACTCCTTGCTCAACGAAATGGACTCAACACCGCATATTAAACGCCTAAGAATGTACCTGACTAGTATCTTAAAACCTATGGATTGCTATGTCTACATAAGAGAATCAAGCGTGTGTACAGGGGCATAAACGCAGCAGTGATAGGATTGGAGAGGTTCGGTGATTAGATGAAGACCCTTTGAAGTCATATTGCATGGTACCCATTACACGGGTCTCAACTCTCCAGGTTTAAGGTATTCTTCCTTCAGCTAAAACATGCATGTGAAACCCAGAGTATGATCAACCGTGTGAACGGGAGACGTGTTCAAATATGTCTCAGTTTTCCTCCCCTGGTACTCGGGTGCAACATTCCAGACGCTTTACTAACACTCTCCCCACTTGGAGAGTCAGCGCCTTTAACCTCCTGTTTGGCCCAGTTTGCAATTTCTGCGGAAGATGAACAGGAATAGGGAGAACCAATGAAAGACTAGCTGGAGGTGTCTGGACGGGCAAATTTAACTCTCATTTCCCACCAGGAAGAGGAATTAACCAAAGGCTCAGCGTGCCGTGCTGGAACCAGATTAGGGCCTAAAGCCATGCTGCGGTGTTGCGGCCAGCTCACAAGAAAGCGAGTTCAAGAAAGGAGCTCAGGGGCACTGTAATTCACAAATCTGCAGAGTTATAAATGACAGCTATCGTCCAAAAATATACTGAAGTAAGGCTGCCAAGAGGACTTGAAAGCGGGGCAGAATTGCAGGAAACCGATTTCAGGAGGTAGACTGGAATTGCATTGAAAGCATAGGAAAAGAGGCAGAACGTCCACAATGATGCACTTGGCCAAAAAGGGCGTATGCGTTTTTTCCTGAATATATTCAGGAAAAAACGCATACGCCCTTTTTGGCCAACCAAGCAAGCTTGCAAAGGAAATCTGCACTACAATGAAGTCTCACTTCCCCCCGGTCAAAAGGGCCATCTGAAAAAAGTGTAAAATCCAGCAAGGCAGGACAGGCCATGGAGAACTGGGAGCCTTGTTATGCTGATTGGTGGGATGTAAATTGCCAACAGACACTTGGGAGAAGTGTATGGTGTTTCCTGCAACATCTAGAAAACAAAGCAACAGAGCCTAGGGCACTTGCACTTATGGTCCTATAGCTTAGGGAAATTAAAATCAAAAAGACACAGCCACCCCAAAGTTTGGGACGCCTCTGTTTACAAGAACCTCGTTTACAGTACAAGTTCAACATCGCAGAAAGTGAAAAATGGATAAAGAAGTTGTGGTATTTACTTACAAAGCAATATCACTCAGCAATGAAATCTATGTCATCAGGCCCTTAGCAGCACAATGAGTGGATTCAGGTATGATGATTCTAACTGAAATAAGTCACACAGAAAAAGAAACATCATAAGATATCACTAATACACGGAACGTAAACTTGGCTACACAGGAACTGAATTCCAAAACAGAACAGGGTCTCAAATTTAGAAAACCAGCTTATGCTTGCTTAAGGGGAAAGGTGAGTTGGGGTGCTGCATAAAACCAGAGATTGAAATGAGCACAGATAAAGTTCCTTAAGCCAAATATGGAATAGACAAGAGCTACTCCTTGCTCAACGAAATGGACTCAACACCCCATATTAAACGCCTAAGAATATACCTGACTAGTAAGTATCTTAAAACCTATGGATTGCTATGTCTCCGAAAGAGAATCAAGCATGTGTACAGGGGCATAAACGCAGCAGTGATAGGATTGGAGAGGTTCGGTGAGCAAATGAAGACCCTTTGAAGTCATATTGCATGGTACCCATTCCACGGGTCTCAACTCTCCAGGTTTAAGGTATTCTTCCTTCAGCTAAAACATGCATGTGGAACCCAGAGTATGATCAACCATGTGATCGGGAGACGTGTTCAAATATGTCTCAGTTTTCCTCCCCTGGTACTCGGGTGCAACATTCCAGATGCTTTACTAACACTCTTCCGACTTGGAGAGTCAGCGCCTTTAACCTCCTGTTTGGCCCAGTTTGCAATTTCTGTGAAAGATGAACAGGAATAGGGAGAACCAATGAGAGACTAGCTGGAGATGACTGGACGGGCAAATTTAACTCTCATTTCCCACCAGGAAGAGGAAATAACCAAAGGCTCAGCGTGCCGTGCCGGATCCAGATTAGAGCCTGAAGCCATCCTGCGGTGTTGCGGTCAGCTCAAAAGAAAGCGAGTTGAAGAAAGGATCTCAGGGGCACTGTAATTCACAAACCTGCAGAGTTATAAATGAGAACTATCGTCCAAAAATATACTGAAGTAAGGCTGCCAAGAGGACTTGAAAGCGGGGCAGAATTGCAGGAGACCGATTTCAGGAGGTAGACTGGAATTGCATTGAAAGCATAGGAAAAGAGGCAGAACGTCCACAATGATGCACTTGGCCAAAAAGGGCGTATGCGTTTTTTCCTGAATATATTCAGGAAAAAACGCATATGCCCATTTTGGCCAACCAAGCAAGCTTGTAAAGGAAATCTGCACTACAATGAAGTCTCACTTCCCCCCGGTCAAAAGGGCCATCTGAAAAAAGTGTAAAATCCAGAAAGGCAGGACAGGCCATGGAGAACTGGGAGCCTTGTTATGCTGATGGGCGGGATGTAAATTGCCAACAGACACTCGGGAGAAGTGTATGGTGTTTCCTGAAACATCTAAGAAACAAAGCAACAGAGCCTAGGGCACTTCCACTTATGGTCCTATAGCTTAGGGAAATTAAAATCAAAAAGACACAGCCACCCCAATTTGGGACGCCTCTGTTTACAAGAACCTCATTTACCGTACAAGTTCAATATCACAGAAAGTGAAAAATGGATAAAGAACTTGTGGTACTTACGTACAATGCAGTATCACTCAGCAATGAAATCTATGTCATCAGGCCCGTAGCAGCATAATGAGTGGATTCAGGTACGATGATTCTAACTGAAATAAGTCACACAGAAAAAGAAACATCATAAGATATCACTAATACACGGAATGTAAACTTGGCTACACAGGAACTGAATTACAGAACAGAACAGGGTCTCAAATTTAGAAAACCAACTTATGCTTGCTTAAGGGGAAAGGTGAGTTGGGGTGCTGCATAAAACCAGAGATTGAAATGAGCACAGATAAAGTTCCTTAAGCCAAATATGGAATAGACAAGAGCTACTCCTTGCTCAACGAAATGGACTCAACACCGCATATTAAACGCCTAAGAATGTACCTGACTAGTAAGTATCTTAAAACCTATGGATTGCTATGTCTCCATAAGAGAATCAAGCGTGTGTACAGGGGCATAAACGCAGCAGTGATAGTATTGGAGAGGTTCGGTGAGCAGATGAAGACCCTTTGAAGTCATATTGCATGGTAACCATTACACGGGTCTCAACTCTCAAGGTTTAAGGTATTCTTCCTTCAGCTAAAACGTGCATGTGGAACCCAGAGTATGATCAACCGTGTGAACGGGAGACGTGTTCAAATATGTCTCAGTTTTCCTCCCCTGGTACTCGGGTGCAACATTCCAGACGCTTTACTAACACTCTCCCCACTTGGAGAGTCAGCGCCTTTAACCTCCTGTTTGGCCCAGTTTGCAATTTCTGCGGAAGATGAACAGGAATAGGGAGAACCAATGAAAGACTAGCTGGAGGTGTCTGGACGGGCAAATTTAACTCTCATTTCCCACCAGGAAGACGAATTAACCAAAGGCTCAGCGTGCCGTGCTGGAACCAGATTAGGGCCTAAAGCCATGCTGCGGTGTTGCGGCCAGCTCACAAGAAAGCGAGTTGAAGAAAGGAGCTCAGGGGCACTGTAATTCACAAATCTGCAGAGTTATAAATGACAGCTATCGTCCAAAAATATACTGAAGTAAGGCTGCCAAGAGGACTTGAAAGCGGGGCAGAATTGCAGGAAACCGATTTCAGGGGGTAGACTGGAATTGCATTGAAAGCATAGGAAAAGAGGCAGAACGTCCACAATGATGCACTTGGCCAAAAAGGGCGTATGCGTTTTTTCCTGAATATATTCAGGAAAAAACGCATACGCCCTTTTTGGCCAACCAAGCAAGCTTGCAAAGGAAATCTGCACTACAATGAAGTCTCACTTCCCCCCGGTCAAAAGGGCCATCTGAAAAAAGTGTAAAATCCAGCAAGGCAGGACAGGCCATGGAGAACTGGGAGCCTTGTTATGCTGATTGGTGGGATGTAAATTGCCAACAGACACTTGGGAGAAGTGTATGGTGTTTCCTGAAACATCTAGAAAACAAAGCAACAGAGCCTAGGGCACTTCCACTTATGGTCCTATAGCTTAGGGAAATTAAAATCAAAAAGACACAGCCACCCCAAAGTTTGGGACGCCTCTGTTTACAAGAACCTCGTTTACAGTACAAGTTCAACATCGCAGAAAGTGAAAAATGGATAAAGAAGTTGTGGTATTTACTTACAAAGCAATATCACTCAGCAATGAAATCTATGTCATCAGGCCCTTAGCAGCACAATGAGTGGATTCAGGTATGATGATTCTAACTGAAATAAGTCACACAGAAAAAGAAACATCATAAGATATCACTAATACACGGAACGTAAACTTGGCTACACAGGAACTGAATTCCAAAACAGAACAGGGTCTCAAATTTAGAAAACCAGCTTATGCTTGCTTAAGGGGAAAGGTGAGTTGGGGTGCTGCATAAAACCAGAGATTGAAATGAGCACAGATAAAGTTCCTTAAGCCAAATATGGAATAGACAAGAGCTACTCCTTGCTCAACGAAATGGACTCAACACCCCATATTAAACGCCTAAGAATATACCTGACTAGTAAGTATCTTAAAACCTATGGATTGCTATGTCTCCGAAAGAGAATCAAGCATGTGTACAGGGGCATAAACGCAGCAGTGATAGGATTGGAGAGGTTCGGTGAGCAAATGAAGACCCTTTGAAGTCATATTGCATGGTACCCATTCCACGGGTCTCAACTCTCCAGGTTTAAGGTATTCTTCCTTCAGCTAAAACATGCATGTGGAACCCAGAGTATGATCAACCATGTGATCGGGAGACGTGTTCAAATATGTCTCAGTTTTCCTCCCCTGGTACTCGGGTGCAACATTCCAGATGCTTTACTAACACTCTTCCGACTTGGAGAGTCAGCGCCTTTAACCTCCTGTTTGGCCCAGTTTGCAATTTCTGTGAAAGATGAACAGGAATAGGGAGAACCAATGAGAGACTAGCTGGAGATGACTGGACGGGCAAATTTAACTCTCATTTCCCACCAGGAAGAGGAAATAACCAAAGGCTCAACGTGCCGTGCCGGATCCAGATTAGAGCCTGAAGCCATCCTGCGGTGTTGCGGTCAGCTCAAAAGAAAGCGAGTTGAAGAAAGGATCTCAGGGGCACTGTAATTCACAAACCTGCAGAGTTATAAATGAGAACTATCGTCCAAAAATATACTGAAGTAAGGCTGCCAAGAGGACTTGAAAGCGGGGCAGAATTGCAGGAGACCGATTTCAGGAGGTAGACTGGAATTGCATTGAAAGCATAGGAAAAGAGGCAGAACGTCCACAATGATGCACTTGGCCAAAAAGTGTGTATGCGTTTTTTCCTGAATATATTCAGGAAAAAACGCATACGCCCTTTTTGGCCAACCAAGCAAGCTTGCAAAGGAAATCTGCACTACAATGAAGTCTCACTTCCCCCCGGTCAAAAGGGCCATCTGAATAAAGTGTAAAATCCAGCAAGGCAGGACAGGCCATGGAGAACTGGGAGCCTTGTTATGCTGATGGGCGGGATGTAAATTGCCAACAGACACTCGGGAGAAGTGTATGGTGTTTCCTGAAACATCTAAAAAACAAAGCAACAGAGCCTAGGGCACTTCCACTTATGGTCCTATAGCTTAGGGAAATTAAAATCAAAAAGACACAGCCACCCCAATTTGGGACGCCTCTGTTTACAAGAACCTCATTTACCGTACAAGTTCAATATCACAGAAAGTGAAAAATGGATAAAGAACTTGTGGTACATACGTACAATGCAGTATCACTCAGCAATGAAATCTATGTCATCAGGCCCGTAGCAGCATAATGAGTGGATTCAGGTACGATGATTCTAACTGAAATAAGTCACACAGAAAAAGAAACATCATAAGATATCACTAATACACGGAATGTAAACTTGGCTACACAGGAACTGAATTCCAAAACAGAACAGGGTCTCAAATTTAGAAAAGCATCTTATGCTTTCTTAAGGGGAAAGGTGAGTTGGGGTGCTACATAAAACCAGAGATTGAAATGAGCACAGATAAAGTTCCTTAAGCCAAATATGGAATAGACAAGAGCTACTCCTTGCTCAACGAAATGGACTCAACACCGCATATTAAACGCCTAAGAATGTACCTGACTAGTATCTTAAAACCTATGGATTGCTATGTCTACATAAGAGAATCAAGCGTGTGTACAGGGGCATAAACGCAGCAGTGATAGGATTGGAGAGGTTCGGTGAGCAGATGAAGACCCTTTGAAGTCATATTGCATGGTACCCATTACACGGGTCTCAACTCTCCAGGTTTAAGGTATTCTTCCTTCAGCTAAAACATGCATGTGGAACCCAGAGTATGATCAACCGTGTGAACGGGAGACGTGTTCAAATATGTCTCAGTTTTCCTCCCCTGGTACTCGGGTGCAACATTCCAGACGCTTTACTAACACTCTCCCGACTTGGAGAGTCAGTCCCTTTAACCTCCTGTTTGGCCCAGTTTGCAATTTCTGCGGAAGATGAACAGGAATAGCGAGAACCAATGAGAGACTAGCTGGAGGTGTCTGGACGGGCAAATTTAACTCTCATTTCCCACCAGGAAGAGGAAATAACCAAAGGCTCAGCGTGCCGTGCCGGAACCAGATTAGGGCCTGAAGCCATCCTGCGGTGTTGCGGCCAGCTCACAAGAAAGCGAGTTGAAGAAAGGAGCTCAGGGGCACTGTAATTCACAAACCTGCAGAGTTATAAATGACAGCTATCGTCCAAAAATATACTGAAGTAAGGCTGCCAAGAGGTCTTGAAAGCGGGGCAGAATTGCAGGAAACCGATTTCAGGAGGTAGACTGGAATTGCATTGAAAGCATAGGAAAAGAGGCAGAACGTCCACAATGATGCACTTGGCCAAAAAGTGTGTATGCGTTTTTTCCTGAATATATTCAGGAAAAAACGCATACGCCCTTTTTGGCCAACCAAGCAAGCTTGCAAAGGAAATCTGCACTACAATGAAGTCTCACTTCCCCCCGGTCAAAAGGGCCATCTGAATAAAGTGTAAAATCCAGCAAGGCAGGACAGGCCATGGAGAACTGGGAGCCTTGTTATGCTGATGGGCGGCATGTAAATTGCCAACAGACACTCGGGAGAAGTGTATGGTGTTTCCTGAAACATCTAAAAAACAAAGCAACAGAGCCTAGGGCACTTCCACTTATGGTCCTATAGCTTAGGGAAATTAAAATCAAAAAGACACAGCCACCCCAATTTGGGACGCCTCTGTTTACAAGAACCTCATTTACCGTACAAGTTCAATATCACAGAAAGTGAAAAATGGATAAAGAACTTGTGGTACATACGTACAATGCAGTATCACTCAGCAATGAAATCTATGTCATCAGGCCCATAGCAGCATAATGAGTGGATTCAGGTACGATGATTCTAACTGAAATAAGTCACACAGAAAAAGAAACATCATAAGATATCACTAATACACGGAATGTAAACTTGGCTACACAGGAACTGAATTCCAAAACAGAACAGGGTCTCAAATTTAGAAAAGCATCTTATGCTTTCTTAAGGGGAAAGGTGAGTTGGGGTGCTACATAAAACCAGAGATTGAAATGAGCACAGATAAAGTTCCTTAAGCCAAATATGGAATAGACAAGAGCTACTCCTTGCTCAACGAAATGGACTCAACACCGCATATTAAACGCCTAAGAATGTACCTGACTAGTATCTTAAAACCTATGGATTGCTATGTCTACATAAGAGAATCAAGCGTGTGTACAGGGGCATAAACGCAGCAGTGATAGGATTGGAGAGGTTCGGTGAGCAGATGAAGACCCTTTGAAGTCATATTGCATGGTACCCATTACACGGGTCTCAACTCTCCAGGTTTAAGGTATTCTTCCTTCAGCTAAAACATGCATGTGGAACCCAGAGTATGATCAACCGTGTGAACGGGAGACGTGTTCAAATATGTCTCAGTTTTCCTCCCCTGGTACTCGGGTGCAACATTCCAGACGCTTTACTAACACTCTCCCCACTTGGAGAGTCAGCGCCTTTAACCTCCTGTTTGGCCCAGTTTGCAATTTCTGCGGAAGATGAACAGGAATAGGGAGAACCAATGAAAGACTAGCTGGAGGTGTCTGGACGGGCAAATTTAACTCTCATTTCCCACCAGGAAGAGGAATTAACCAAAGGCTCAGCGTGCCGTGCTGGAACCAGATTAGGGCCTAAAGCCATGCTGCGGTGTTGTGGCCAGCTCACAAGAAAGCGAGTTCAAGAAAGGAGCTCAGGGGCACTGTAATTCACAAATCTGCAGAGTTATAAATGACAGCTATCGTCCAAAAATATACTGAAGTAAGGCTGCCAAGAGGACTTGAAAGCGGGGCAGAATTGCAGGAAACCGATTTCAGGAGGTAGACTGGAATTGCATTGAAAGCATAGGAAAAGAGGCAGAACGTCCACAATGATGCACTTGGCCAAAAAGGGCGTATGCGTTTTTTCCTGAATATATTCAGGAAAAAACGCATACGCCCTTTTTGGCCAACCAAGCAAGCTTGCAAAGGAAATCTGCACTACAATGAAGTCTCACTTCCCCCCGGTCAAAAGGGCCATCTGAAAAAAGTGTAAAATCCAGCAAGGCAGGACAGGCCATGGAGAACTGGGAGCCTTGTTATGCTGATTGGTGGGATGTAAATTGCCAACAGACACTTGGGAGAAGTGTATGGTGTTTCCTGAAACATCTAGAAAACAAAGCAACAGAGCCTAGGGCACTTCCACTTATGGTCCTATAGCTTAGGGAAATTAAAATCAAAAAGACACAGCCACCCCAAAGTTTGGGACGCCTCTGTTTACAAGAACCTCGTTTACAGTACAAGTTCAACATCGCAGAAAGTGAAAAATGGATAAAGAAGTTGTGGTATTTACTTACAAAGCAATATCACTCAGCAATGAAATCTATGTCATCAGGCCCTTAGCAGCACAATGAGTGGATTCAGGTATGATGATTCTAACTGAAATAAGTCACACAGAAAAAGAAACATCATAAGATATCACTAATACACGGAACGTAAACTTGGCTACACAGGAACTGAATTCCAAAACAGAACAGGGTCTCAAATTTAGAAAACCAGCTTATGCTTGCTTAAGGGGAAAGGTGAGTTGGGGTGCTGCATAAAACCAGAGATTGAAATGAGCACAGATAAAGTTCCTTAAGCCAAATATGGAATAGACAAGAGCTACTCCTTGCTCAACGAAATGGACTCAACACCCCATATTAAACGCCTAAGAATATACCTGACTAGTAAGTATCTTAAAACCTATGGATTGCTATGTCTCCGAAAGAGAATCAAGCATGTGTACAGGGGCATAAACGCAGCAGTGATAGGATTGGAGAGGTTCGGTGAGCAAATGAAGACCCTTTGAAGTCATATTGCATGGTACCCATTCCACGGGTCTCAACTCTCCAGGTTTAAGGTATTCTTCCTTCAGCTAAAACATGCATGTGGAACCCAGAGTATGATCAACCATGTGATCGGGAGACGTGTTCAAATATGTCTCAGTTTTCCTCCCCTGGTACTCGGGTGCAACATTCCAGATGCTTTACTAACACTCTTCCGACTTGGAGAGTCAGCGCCTTTAACCTCCTGTTTGGCCCAGTTTGCAATTTCTGTGAAAGATGAACAGGAATAGGGAGAACCAATGAGAGACTAGCTGGAGATGACTGGACGGGCAAATTTAACTCTCATTTCCCCCCAGGAAGAGGAAATAACCAAAGGCTCAGCGTGCCGTGCCGGAACCAGATTAGGGCCTGAAGCCATCCTGCGGTGTTGCGGCCAGCTCACAAGAAAGCGAGTTGAAGAAAGGAGCTCAGGGGCACTGTAATTCACAAACCTGCAGAGTTATAAATGACAGCTATCGTCCAAAAATATATTGAAGTAAGGCTGCCAAGAGGACTTGAAAGCGGGGCAGAATTGCAGGAAACTGATTTCAGGAGGTAGACTGGAATTGCATTGAAAGCATAGGAAAAGAGGCAGAACGTCCACAATGATGCACTTGGCCAAAAAGGGCGTATGCGTTTTTTCCTGAATATATTCAGGAAAAAACGCATACGCCCTTTTTGGCCAACCAAGCAAGCTTGCAAAGGAAATCTGCACTACAATGAAGTCTCACTTCCCCCCGGTCAAAAGGGCCATCTGAAAAAAGTGTAAAATCCAGCAAGGCAGGACAGGCCATGGAGAACTGGGAGGCTTGTTATGCTGATGGGCGGGATGTAAATTGCCAACAGACACTCGGGAGAAGTGTATGGTGTTTCCTGAAACATCTAAAAAACAAAGCAACAGAGCCTAGGACACTTCCACTTATGGTCCTATAGCTTAGGGAAATTAAAATCAAAAAGACACAACCACCCCAAAGTTTGGGACGCCTCTGTTTACAAGAACCTCATTTACAGTACAAGTTCAACATCGCAGAAAGTGAAAAATGGATAAAGAAATTGTGGTATTTACTTGCAAAGCAATATCACTCAGCAATGAAATCTATGTCATCAGGCCCTTAGCAGCACAATGAGTGGATTCAGGTATGATGATTCTAACTGAAATAAGTCACACAGAAAAAGAAACATCATAAGGTATCAGTAATACACGGAATGTAAACTTGGCTACACAGGAACTGAATTACAGAACAGAACAGGGTCTCAAATTTAGAAAACCAACTTATGCTTGCTTAAGGGGAAAGGTGAGTTGGGGTGCTGCATAAAACCAGAGATTGAAATGAGCACAGATAAAGTTCCTTAAGCCAAATATGGAATAGACAAGAGCTACTCCTTGCTCAACGAAATGGACTCAACACCGCATATTAAACGCCTAAGAATGTACCTGACTCTTAAGTATCTTAAAACCTATGGATTGCTATGTCTCCGAAAGACAATCAAGTGTGTGTACGGGGCATAAACGCAGCAGTGATAGGATTTGAGAGGTTCGGTGAGCAAATGAAGACCCTTTGAAGTCATATTGCATGGTACCCATTACACGGGTCTCAACTCTCAAGGTTTAAGGTATTCTTCCTTCAGCTAAAACATGCATGTGGAACCCAGATTATGATCAACCGTGTGAACGGGAGACGTGTTCAAATATGTCTCAGTTTTCCTCCCCTGGTACTCGGGTGCAACATTCCAGATGCTTTATTAACACTCTCCCGTCTTGGAGAGACAGCGCCTTTAACCTCCTGTTTGGCCCAGTTTGCAATTTCTGCGGAAGATGAACAGGAATAGGGAGAACCAATGAGAGACTAGCTGGAGGTGTCTGGACGGGCAAATTTAACTCTCATTTCCCCCCAGGAAGAGGAAATAACCAAAGGCTCAGTGTGCTGTGCCGGAACCAGATTAGGGCCTGAAGCCATCCTGCGGTGTTGCGGCCAGCTCACAAGAAAGCGAGTTGAAGAAAGGAGCTCAGGGGCACTGTAATTCACAAACCTGCAGAGTTATAAATGACAGCTATCGTCCAAAAATATACTGAAGTAAGGCTGCCAAGAGGACTTGAAAGCGGGGCAGAATTGCAGGAAACCGATTTCAGGAGGTAGACTGGAATTGCATTGAAAGCATAGGAAAAGAGGCAGAACGTCCACAATGATGCACTTGGCCAAAAAGTGCGTATGCGTTTTTTCCTGAATATATTCAGGAAAAAACGCATACGCCCTTTTTGGCCAACCAAGCAAGCTTGCAAAGGAAATCTGCACTACAATGAAGTCTCACTTCCCCCCGGTCAAAAGGGCCATCTGAAAAAAGTGTAAAATCCAGCAAGGCAGGACAGGCCATGGAGAACTGGGAGCCTTGTTATGCTGATGGGCGGGATGTAAATTGCCAACAGACACTCGGGAGAAGTGTATGGTGTTTCCTGAAACATCTAAGAAACAAAGCAACAGAGCCTAGGGCACTTCCACTTATGGTCCTATAGCTTAGGGAAATTAAAATCAAAAAGACACAGCCACCCCAATTTGGGACGCCTCTGTTTACAAGAACCTCATTTACCGTACAAGTTCAATATCACAGAAAGTGAAAAATGGATAAAGAACTTGTGGTACTTATGTACAATGCAGTATCACTCAGCAATGAAATCTATGTCATCAGGCCCATAGCAGCATAATGAGTGGATTCAGGTACGATGATTCTAACTGAAATAAGTCACACAGAAAAAGAAACATCAAAAGATATCACTAATACACGGAATGTAAACTTGGCTACACAGGAACTGAATTACAGAACAGAACAGGGTCTCAAATTTAGAAAACCAACTTATGCTTGCTTAAGGGGAAAGGTGAGTTGGGGTGCTGCATAAAAGCAGAGATTGAAATGAGCACAGATAAAGTTCCTTAAGCCAAATATGGAATAGACAAGAGCTACTCCTTGCTCAACGAAATGGACTCAACACCGAATATTAAACGCCTAAGAATGTACCTGACTAGTAAGTATCTTAAAACCTATGGATTGCTATGTCTCTGAAAGACAATCAAGTGTGTGTACGGGGCATAAACGCAGCAGTGATAGGATTTGAGAGGTTCGGTGAGCAAATGAAGACCCTTTGAAGTCATATTGCATGGTACCCATTACACGGGTCTCAACTCTCCAGGTTTAAGGTATTCTTCCTTCAGCTAAAACATGCATGTGGAACCCAGAGTATGATCAACCGTGTGAACGGGAGACGTGTTCAAATATGTCTCAGTTTTCCTCCCCTGGTACTCGGGTGCAACATTCCAGATGCTTTATTAACACTCTCCCGACTTGGAGAGTCAGCGCCTTTAACCTCCTGTTTGGCCCAGTTTGCAATTTCTGCGGAAGATGAACAGGAATAGGGAGAACCAATGAGAGACTAGCTGGAGGTGTCTGGACGGGCAAATTTAACTCTCATTTCCCACCAGGAAGAGGAAATAACCAAAGGCTCAGCGTGCCGTGCCGGAACCAGATTAGAGCCTGAACCCATCCTGCGGTGTTGCGGCCAGCTCAAATGAAAGCGAGTTGAAGAAAGGAGCTCAGGGGCACTGTAATTCACATACCTGCAGAGTTATAAATGAGAGCTATCGTCCAAAAATATACTGAAGTAAGGCTGCCAAGAGGACTTGAAAGCGGGGCAGAATTGCAGGAAACCGATTTCAGGAGGTAGACTGGAATTGCATTGAAAGCATAGGAAAAGAGGCAGAACGTCCACAATGATGCACTTGGCCAAAAAGGGCGTATGCGTTTTTTCCTGAATATATTCAGGAAAAAACGCATACGCACTTTTTGGCCAACCAAGCAAGCTTGCAAAGGAAATCTGCACTACAATGAAGTCTCACTTCCCCCCGGTCAAAAGGGCCATCTGAAAAAAGTGTAAAATCCAGCAAGGCAGGACAGGCCATGGAGAACTGGGAGCCTTGTTATGCTGATGGGCGGGATGTAAATTGCCAACAGACACTGGGGAGAAGTGTATGGTGTTTCCTGAAACATCTAAAAAACAAAGCAACAGAGCCTAGGGCACTTCCACTTATGGTCCTATAGCTTAGGGAAATTAAAATCAAAAAGACACAGCCACCCCAAAGTTTGGGACGCCTCTGTTTACAAGAACCTCGTTTACAGTACAAGTTCAACATCGCAGAAAGTGAAAAATGGATAAAGAAGTTGTGGTATTTACTTACAAAGCAATATCACTCAGCAATGAAATCTATGTCATCAGGCCCTTAGCAGCACAATGAGTGGATTCAGGTATGATGATTCTAACTGAAATAAGTCACACAGAAAAAGAAACATCATAAGATATCACTAATACACGGAATGTAAACTTGGCTACACAGGAACTGAATTCCAAAACAGAACAGGGTCTCAAATTTAGAAAACCAACTTATGCTTGCTTAAGGGGAAAGGTGAGTTGGGGTGCTGCATAAAACCAGAGATTGAAATGAGCACAGATAAAGTTCCTTAAGCCAAATATGGAATAGACAAGAGCTACTCCTTGCTCAACGAAATGGACTCAACACCCCATATTAAACGCCTAAGAATGTACCTGACTAGTAAGTATCTTAAAACCTATGGATTGCTATGTCTCCGAAAGAGAATCAAGCATGTGTACAGGGGCATAAACGCAGCAGTGATAGGATTGCGGAGGTTCGGTGAGCAAACGAAGACCCTTTGCAGTCATATTGCATGGTACCCATTCCACGGGTTTCAACTCTCCAGGTTTAAGGTATTCTTCCTTCAGCTAAAACATGCATGTGGAACCTAGAGTATGATCAACCATGTGATCGGGAGACGTGTTCAAATATGTCTCAGTTTTCATACCCTGGTACTCGGGTGCAACATTCCAGACGCTTTACTAACACTCTCCCGACTTGGAGAGTCAGTCCCTTTAACCTCCTGTTTGGCCCAGTTTGCAATTTCTGCGGAAGATGAACAGGAATAGGGAGAACCAATGAGAGACTAGCTGGAGGTGTCTGGACGGGCAAATTTAACTCTCATTTCCCACCAGGAAGAGGAAATAACCAAAGGCTCAGCGTGCTGTGCCGGAACCAGATTAGGGCCTGAAGCCATCCTGCGGTGTTGCGGCCAGCTCACAAGAAAGCGAGTTGAAGAAAGGAGCTCAGGGGCACTGTAATTCACAAACCTGCAGAGTTATAAATGACAGCTATCGTCCAAAAATATACTGAAGTAAGGCTGCCAAGAGGACTTGAAAGCGGGGCAGAATTGCAGGAAACCGATTTCAGGAGGTAGACTGGAATTGCATTGAAAGCATAGGAAAAGAGGCAGAACGTCCACAATGATGCACTTGGCCAAAAAGGGCGTATGCGTTTTTACCTGAATATATTCAGGAAAAAACGCATACGCCCTTTTTGGCCAACCAAGCAAGCTTGCAAAGGAAATCTGCACTACAATGAAGTCTCACTTCCCCCCGGTCAAAAGGGCCATCTGAAAAAAGTGTAAAATCCAGCAAGGCAGGACAGGCCATGGAGAACTGGGAGCCTTGTTATGCTGATGGGCGGGATGTAAATTGCCAACAGACACTCGGGAGAAGTGTATGGTGTTTCCTGAAACATCTAAGAAACAAAGCAACAGAGCCTAGGGCACTTCCACTTATGGTCCTATAGCTTAGGGAAATTAAAATCAAAAAGACACAGCCACCCCAATTTGGGACGCCTCTGTTTACAAGAACCTCATTTACCGTACAAGTTCAATATCACAGAAAGTGAAAAATGGATAAAGAACTTGTGGTACATACGTACAATGCAGTATCACTCAGCAATGAAATCTATGTCATCAGGCCCATAGCAGCATAATGAGTGGATTCAGGTACGATGATTCTAACTGAAATAAGTCACACAGAAAAAGAAACATCATAAGATATCACTAATACACGGAATGTAAACTTGGCTACACAGGAACTGAATTCCAAAACAGAACAGGGTCTCAAATTTAGAAAAGCATCTTATGCTTGCTTAAGGGGAAAGGTGAGTTGGGGTGCTACATAAAACCAGAGATTGAAATGAGCACAGATAAATTTCCTTAAGCCAAATATGGAATAGACAAGAGCTACTCCTTGCTCAACGAAATGGACTCAACACCGCATATTAAACGCCTAAGAATGTACCTGACTAGTATCTTAAAACCTATGGATTGCTATGTCTACATAAGAGAATCAAGCGTGTGTACAGGGGCATAAACGCAGCAGTGATAGGATTGGAGAGGTTCGGTGAGCAGATGAAGACCCTTTGAAGTCATATTGCATGGTACCCATTACACGGGTCTCAACTCTCAAGGTTTAAGGTATTCTTCCTTCAGCTAAAACATGCATGTGGAACCCAGAGTATGATCAACCGTGTGAACGGGAGACGTGTTCAAATATGTCTCAGTTTTCCTCCCCTGGTACTCGGGTGCAACATTCCAGACGTTTACTAACACTCTCCCCACTTGGAGAGTCAGCGCCTTTAACCTCCTGTTTGGCCCAGTTTGCAATTTCTGCGGAAGATGAACAGGAATAGGGAGAACCAATGAAAGACTAGCTGGAGGTGTCTGGACGGGCAAATTTAACTCTCATTTCCACCAGGAAGAGGAAATAACCAAAGGCTCAGCGTGCCGTGCTGGTACCAGATTAGGGCCTAAAGCCATGCTGCGGTGTTGCGGCCAGCTCACAAGAAAGCGAGTTGAAGAAAGGAGCTCAGGGGCACTGTAATTCACAAACCTGCAGAGTTATAAATGACAGCTATCGTCCAAAAATATACTGAAGTAAGGCTGCCAAGAGGACTTGAAAGCGGGGCAGAATTGCAGGAAACCGATTTCAGGAGGTAGACTGGAATTGCATTGAAAGCATAGGAAAAGAGGCAGAACGTCCACAATGATGCACTTGGCCAAAAAGGGCGTATGCGTTTTTTCCTGAATATATTCAGGAAAAAACGCATACGCCCTTTTTGGCCAACCAAGCAAGCTTGCAAAGGAAATCTGCACTACAATGAAGTCTCACTTCCCCCCGGTCAAAAGGGCCATCTGAAAAAAGTGTAAAATCCAGCAAGGCAGGACAGGCCATGGAGAACTGGGAGCCTTGTTATGCTGATTGGTGGGATGTAAATTGCCAACAGACACTGGGGAGAAGTGTATGGTGTTTCCTGAAACATCTAAAAAACAAAGCAACAGAGCCTAGGGCACTTCCACTTATGGTCCTATAGCTTAGGGAAATTAAAATCAAAAAGACACAGCCACCCCAAAGTTTGGGACGCCTCTGTTTACAAGAACCTCGTTTACAGTACAAGTTCAACATCGCAGAAAGTAAAAAATGGATAAAGAAGTTGTGGTATTTACTTACAAAGCAATATCACTCAGCAATGAAATCTATGTCATCAGGCCCTTAGCAGCACAATGAGTGGATTCAGGTATGATGATTCTAACTGAAATAAGTCACACAGAAAAAGAAACATCATAAGATATCACTAATACACGGAACGTAAACTTGGCTACACAGAACTGAATTCCAAAACAGAACAGCGTCTCAAATTTAGAAAACCAGCTTATGCTTGCTTAAGGGGAAAGGTGAGTTGGGGTGCTGCATAAAACCAGAGATTGAAATGAGCACAGATAAAGTTCCTTAAGCCAAATATGGAATAGACAAGAACTACTCCATGCTCAACGAAATGGACTCAACATCCCATATTAAACGCCTAAGAATACACCTGACTAGTAAGTATCTTAAAACCTATGGATTGCTATGTCTCCGAAAGACAATCAAGCATGTGTACAGGGGCCTAAACGCAGCAGTGATAGGATTGGAGAGGTTCGGTGAGCAAATGAAGACCCTTTGAAGTCATATTGCATGGTACCCATTCCACGGGTTTCAACTACCCAGGTTTAAGGTATTCTTCCTTCAGCTAAAACATGCATGTGGAACCCAGAGTATGATCGACCATATGATCGGGAGACGTGTTCAAATATGTCTCAGTTTTCCTCCCCTGGTACTCGGGTGCAACATTCCAGATGCTTTACTAACACTCTCCCGACTTGGAGAGTCAGCGCCTTTAACCTCCTGTTTGGCCCAGTTTGCAATTTCTGTGAAAGATGAACAGGAATAGGGAGAACCAATGAGAGACTAGCTGGAGATGACTGGACGGGCAAATTTAACTCTCATTTCCCACCAAGAAGAGGAAATAACCAAAGGCTCAGCGTGCCGTGCCGGATCCAGATTAGAGCCTGAAGCCATCCTGCGGTGTTGCGGTCAGCTCAAAAGAAAGCGAGTTGAAGAAAGGATCTCAGGGGCACTGTAATTCACAAACCTGCAGAGTTATAAATGACAGCTATCGTCCAAAAATATACTGAAGTAAGGCTGCCAAGAGGACTTGAAAGCGGGGCAGAATTGCAGGAAACCGATTTCAGGAGGTAAACTGGAATGGCATTGAAAGCATAGAAAAAGAGGCAGAACGTCCACAATGATGCACTTGGCCAAAAAGTGCGTATGCGTTTTTTCCTGAATATATTCAGGAAAAAACGCATAAGCCCTTTTTGGCCAACCAAGCAAACTTGCAAAGGAAATCTGCACTACAATGAAGTCTCACTTCCCCCCGGTCAAAAGGGCCATCTGAAAAAAGTGTAAAATCCAGAAAGGCAGGAAAGGCCATGGAGAACTGGGAGCCTTGTTATGCTGATGGGCGGGATGTAAATTGCCAACAGACACTCGGGAGAAGTGTATGGTGTTTCCTGAAACATCTAAAAAACAAAGCAACAGAGCCTAGGGCACTTCCACTTATGGTCCTATAGCTTAGGGAAATTAAAATCAAAAAGACACAGCCACCCCAAAGTTTGGGACGCCTCTGTTTACAAGAACCTCGTTTACAGTACAAGTTCAACATTGCAGAAAGTGAAAAATGGATAAAGAAGTTGTGGTATTTACTTACAAAGCAATATCACTCAGCAATGAAATCTATGTCATCAGGCCCTTAGCAGCACAATGAGTGGATTCAGGTATGATGATTCTAACTGAAATAAGTCACACAGAAAGAGAAATATCATAAGATATCACTAATACACGGAATGTAAACTTGGCTACACAGGAACTGAATTCCAAAACAGAACAGGGTCTCAAATTTAGAAAATCAACTTATGCTTGCTTAAGGGGAAAGGTGAGTTGGGGTGCTGCATAAAACCAGAGATTGAAATGAGCACAGATAAAGTTCCTTAAGCCAAATATGAAATAGACAAGAGCTACTCCTTGCTCAACGAAATGGACTCAACATCCCATATTAAATGCCATAGAATGTACCTGACTAGTAAGTATCTTAAAACTTATGGATTGCTATGTCTCCGAAAGACAATCAAGTGTGTGTACGGGGCATAAACGCAGCAGTGATAGGATTGGAGAGGTTCGGTGAGCAAATGAAGACCCTTTGCAGTCATATTGCATGGTACCCATTCCACGGGTTTCAACTACCCAGGTTTAAGGTATTCTTCCTTCAGCTAAAACATGCATGTGGAACCTAGAGTATGATCAACCATGTGATCGGGAGACGTGTTCAAATATGTCTCAGTTTTCATACCCTGGTACTCGGGTGCAACATTCCAGACGCTTTACTAACACTCTCCCGACTTGGAGAGTCAGTCCCTTTAACCTCCTGTTTGGCCCAGTTTGCACTTTCTGCGGAAGATGAACAGGAATAGGGAGAACCAATGAGAGACTAGCTGGAGGTGTCTGGACGGGCAAATTTAACTCTCATTTCCCACCAGGAAGAGGAAATAACCAAAGGCTCAGCGTGCTGTGCCGGAACCAGATTAGGGCCTGAAGCCATCCTGCGGTGTTGCGGCCAGGTCACAAGAAAGCGAGTTGAAGAAAGGAGCTCAGGGGCACTGTAATTCACAAATCTGCAGAGTTATAAATGACAGCTATCGTCCAAAAATATACTGAAGTAAGGCTGCCAAGAGGACTTGAAAGCGGGGCAGAATTGCAGGAAACCGATTTCAGGAGGTAGACTGGAATTGCATTGAAAGCATAGGAAAAGAGGCAGAACGTCCACAATGATGCACTTGGCCAAAAAGGGCGTATGCGTTTTTTCCTGAATATATTCAGGAAAAAACGCATACGCCCTTTTTGGCCCACCAAGCAACCTTGCAAAGGAAATCTGCACTACAATGAAGTCTCACTTCTCCCCGGTCAAAAGGGCCATCTGAAAAAAGTGTAAAATCCAGCAAGGCAGGACAGGCCATGGAGAACTGGGAGCCTTGTTATGCTGATGGGCGGGATGTAAATTGCCAACAGACACTCGGGAGAAGTGTATGGTGTTTCCTGAAACATCTAAGAAACAAAGCAACAGAGCCTAGGGCACTTCCACTTATGGTCCTATAGCTTAGGGAAATTAAAATCAAAAAGACACAGCCACCCCAACTTGGGACGCCTCTGTTTACAAGAACCTCATTTACCGTACAAGTTCAATATCACAGAAAGTGAAAAATGGATAAAGAACTTGTGGTACTTATGTACAATGCAGTATCACTCAGCAATGAAATCTATGTCATCAGGCCCGTAGCAGCATAATGAGCGGATTCAGGTACGATGATTCTAACTGAAATAAGTCACACAGAAAAAGAAACATCAAAAGATATCACTAATACACGGAATGTAAACTTGGCTACACAGGAACTGAATTACAGAACAGAACAGGGTCTCAAATTTAGAAAACCAACTTATGCTTGCTTAAGGGGAAAGGTGAGTTGGGGTGCTGCATAAAACCAGAGATTGAAACGAGCACAGATAAAGTTCCTTAAGCCAAATATGGAATAGACAAGAGCTACTCCTTGCTCAACGAAATGGACTCAACACCGCATATTAAACGCCTAAGAATGTACCTGACTAGTATCTTAAAACCTATGGATTGCTATGTCTCCATAAGAGAATCAAGTGTGTGTACAGGGGCATAAACGCAGCAGTGATAGGATTGGAGAGGTTCGGTGAGCAGATGAAGACCCTTTGAAGTCATATTGCATGGTACCCATTACACGGGTCTCAACTCTCAAGATTTAAGGTATTCTTCCTTCAGCTAAAACATGCATGTGGAACCCAGAGTATGATCAACCGTGTGAACGGGAGACGTGTTCAAATATGTCTCAGTTTTCCTCCCCTGGTACTCGGGTGCAACATTCCAGACGCTTTACTAACACTCTCCCCACTTGGAGAGTCAGCGCCTTTAACCTCCTGTTTGGCCCAGTTTGCAATTTCTGCGGAAGATGAACAGGAATAGGGAGAACCAATGAGAGACTAGCTGGAGGTGTCTGGACGGGCAAATTTAACTCTCATTTCCCACCAGGAAGAGGAAATAACCAAAGGCTCAGCGTGCCGTGCCGGAACCAGATTAGGGCCTGAAGCCATCCTGCGGTGTTGCGGCCAGCTCACAAGAAAGCGAGTTGAAGAAAGGAGCTCAGGGGCACTGTAATTCACAAACCTGCAGAGTTATAAATGACAGCTATCGTCCAAAAATATACTGCAGTAAGGCTGCCAAGAGGACTTGAAAGCGGGGCAGAATTGCAGGAAACCGATTTCAGGAGGTAGACTGGAATTGCATTGAAAGCATAGGAAAAGAGGCAGAACGTCCACAATGATGCACTTGGCCAAAAAGGGCGTATGCGTTTTTTCCTGAATATATTCAGGAAAAAACGCATACGCGCTTTTTGGCCAACCAAGCAAGCTTGCAAAGGAAATCTGCACTACAATGAAGTCTCACTTCCCCCCGGTCAAAAGGGCCATCTGAAAAAAGTGTAAAATCCAGAAAGGCAGGACAGGCCATGGAGAACTGGGAGCCTTGTTACGCTGATGGGCGGGATGTAAATTGCCAACAGACACTCGGGAGAAGTGTATGGTGTTTCCTGAAACATCTAAAAAACAAAGCAACAGAGCCTAGGGCACTTCCACTTATGGTCCTATAGCTTAGGGAAATTAAAATCAAAAAGACACAGCCACCCCAAAGTTTGGGACGCCTCTGTTTACAAGAACCTCGTTTACAGTACAAGTTCAACATCGCAGAAAGTGAAAAATGGATAAAGAAGTTGTGGTATTTACTTACAAAGCAATATCACTCAGCAATGAAATCTATGTCATCAGGCCCTTAGCAGGACAATGAGTGGATTCAGGTATGATGATTCTAACTGAAATAAGTCACACAGAAAAAGAAACATCATAAGATATCACTAATACATGGAATGTAAACTTGGCTACACAGGAACGGAATTCCAAAACAGAACAGCGTCTCAAATTTAGAAAACCAACTTATGCTTGCTTAAGGGGAAAGGTGAGTTGGGGTGCTGCATAAAACCAGAGATTGAAATGAGCACAGATAAAGTTCCTTAAGCCAAATATGGAATAGACAAGAGCTACTCCTTGCTCAACGAAATGGACTCAACACCGCATATTAAACGCCTAAGAATGTACCTGACTAGTAAATATCTTAAAACCTATGGATTGCTATGTCTCCAAAAGAGAATCAAGCGTGTGTACAGGGACATAAACGCAGCAGTGATAGGATTTGAGAGGTTCGGTGAGCAAATGAAGACCCTTTGAAGTCATATTGCATGGTACCCATTACACGGGTCTCAACTCTCCAGGTTTAAGGTATTCTTCCTTCAGCTAAAACATGCATGTGGAACCCAGAGTATGATCAACCGTGTGAACGGGAGACGTGTTCAAATATGTCTCAGTTTTCCTCCCCTGGTACTCGGGTGCAACATTCCAGACGCTTTATTAACACTCCCCGACTTGGAGAGTCAGCACCTTTAACCTCCTGTTTGGCCCAGTTTGCAATTTCTGCGGAAGATGAACAGGAATAGGGAGAACCAATGAGAGACTAGCTGGAGGTGTCTGGACGGGCAAATTTAACTCTCATTTCCCACCAGGAAGAGGAAATAACCAAAGGCTCAGCGTGCCGTGCCGGAACCAGATTAGAGCCTGAACCCATCCTGCGGTGTTGCGGCCAGCTCAAAAGAAAGCGAGTTGAAGAAAGGAGCTCAGGGGCACTGTAATTCACAAACCTGCAGAGTTATAAATGACAGCTATCGTCCAAAAATATACTGAAGTAAGGCTGCCAAGAAAGCGGGGCAGAATTGCAGGAAACCGATTTCAGGAGGTAGACTGGAATTGCATTGAAAGCATAGGAAAAGAGGCAGAACGTCCACAATGATGCACTTGGCCAAAAAGTGTGTATGCGTTTTTTCCTGAATATATTCAGGAAAAAACGCATATGCCCATTTTGGCCAACCAAGCAAGCTTGCAAAGGAAATCTGCACTACAATGAAGTCTCACTTCCCCCCGGTCAAAAGGGCCATCTGATAAAAGTGTAAAATCCAGAAAGGCAGGACAGGCCATGGAGAACTGGGAGCCTTGTTATGCTGATGGGCGGGATGTAAATTGCCAACAGACACGCGGGAGAAGTGTATGGTGTTTCCTGAAACATCTAAGAAACAAAGCAACAGAGCCTAGGGCACTTCCACTTATGGTCCTATAGCTTAGGGAAATTAAAATCAAAAAGACACAGCCACCCCAATTTGGGACGCCTCTGTTTACAAGAACCTCATTTACCGTACAAGTTCAATATCACAGAAAGTGAAAAATGGATAAATAACTTGTGGTACTTACGTACAATGCAGTATCACTCAGCAATGAAATCTATGTCATCAGGCCCGTAGCAGCATAATGAGTGGATTCAGGTACGATGATTCTAACTGAAATAAGTCACACAGAAAAAGAAACATCATAAGATATCACTAATACACGGAATGTAAACTTGGCTACACAGGACCTGAATTACAGAACAGAACAGGGTCTCAAATTTAGAAAACCAACTTATGCTTGCTTAAGGGGAAAGGTGAGTTGGGGTGCTGCATAAAACCAGAGATTGAAATGAGCACAGATAAAGTTCCTTAAGCCAAATATGGAATAGACAAGAGCTACTCCTTGCTCAACGAAATGGACTCAACACCGCATATTAAACGCCGAAGAATGTACCTGACTAGTAATTATCTTAAAACCTATGGATTGCTATGTCTCCATAAGAGAATCAAGCGTGTGTACAGGGGCACAAACGCAGCAGTGATAGGATTGGAGAGGTTCGGTGAGCAGATGAAGAACCTTTGAAGTCATATTGCATGGTACCCATTACACGGGTCTCAACTCTCCAGGTTTAAGGTATTCTTCCTTCAGCTAAAACATGCATGTGGAACCCAGAGTATGATCAACCATGTGAACGGGAGATGTGTTCAAATATGTCTCAGTTTTCCTCCCCTGGTACTCGGGTGCAACATTCCAGATGCTTTATTAACACTCTCCCGACTTGGAGAGTCAGCGCCTTTAACCTCCTGTTTGGCCCAGTTTGCAATTTCTGCGGAAGATGAACAGGAATAGGGAGAACCAATGAGAGACTAGCTGGAGGTGTCTGGACGGGCAAATTTAACTCTCATTTCCCACCAGGAAGAGGAAATAACCAAAGGCTCAGCGTGCCGTGCCGGAACCAGATTAGAGCCTGAAGCCATCCTGCGGTGTTGCGGCCAGCTCAAAAGAAAGCGAGTTGAAGAAAGGAGCTCAGGGGCACTGTAATTCACAAACCTGCAGAGTTATAAATGACAGCTATCGTCCAAAAATATACTGAAGTAAGGCTGCCAAGAGGACTTGAAAGCGGGGCAGAATTGCAGGAAACCGATTTCAGGAGGTAGACTGGAATTGCATTGAAAGCATAGGAAAAGAGGCAGAACGTCCACAATGATGCACTTGGCCAAAAAGGGCGTATGCGTTTTTTCCTGAATATATTCAGGAAAAAACGCATACGCCCTTTTTGGCCAACCAAGCAAGCTTGCAAAGGAAATCTGCACTACAATGAAGTCTCACTTCCCCCCGGTCAAAAGGGCCATCTGAAAAAAGTGTAAAATCCAGCAAGGCAGGACAGGCCATGGAGAACTGGGAGCCTTGTTATGCTGATGGGCGGGATGTAAATTGCCAACAGACACTCGGGAGAAGTGTATGGTGTTTCCTGAAACATCTAAGAAACAAAGCAACAGAGCCTAGGGCACTTCCACTTATGGTCCTATAGCTTAGGGAAATTAAAATCAAAAAGACACAGCCACCCCAAAGTTTGGGACGCCTCTGTTTACAAGAACCTCGTTTACAGTACAAGTTCAACATCGCAGAAAGTGAAAAATGGATAAAGAAGTTGAGATATTTACTTACAAAGCAATATCACTCAGCAATGAAATCTATGTCATCAGGCCCTTAGCAGCACAATGAGTGGATTCAGGTATGATGATTCTAACTGAAATAAGTCACACAGAAAAAGAAACATCATAAGATATCACTAATACATGGAATGTAAACTTGGCTACACAGGAACTGAATTCCAAAACAGAACAGGTTCTCAAATTTAGAAAACCAACTTATGCTTGCTTAAGGGGAAAGGTGAGTTGGGGTGCTGCATAAAACCAGAGATTGAAATGAGCACAGATAAAGTTCCTTAAGCCAAATATGGAATAGACAAGAGCTACTCCTTGCTCAACGAAATGGACTCAACACCCCATATTAAACGCCTAAGAATGTACCTGACTAGTAAGTATCTTAAAACCTATGGATTGCTATGTCTCCGAAAGAGAATCAAGCATGTGTACAGGGGCATAAACGCAGCAGTGATAGGATTGCGGAGGTTCGGTGAGCAAACGAAGACCCTTTGCAGTCATATTGCATGGTACCCATTCCACGGGTTTCAACTACCCAGGTTTAAGGTATTCTTCCTTCAGCTAAAACATGCATGTGGAACCTAGAGTATGATCAACCATGTGATCGGGAGACGTGTTCAAATATGTCTCAGTTTTCATACCCTGGTACTCGGGTGCAACATTCCAGACGCTTTACTAACACTCTCCCGACTTGGAGAGTCAGTCCCTTTAACCTCCTGTTTGGCCCAGTTTGCAATTTCTGCGGAAGATGAACAGGAATAGGGAGAACCAATGAGAGACTAGCTGGAGGTGTCTGGACGGGCAAATTTAACTCTCATTTCCCACCAGGAAGAGGAAATAACCAAAGGCTCAGCGTGCCGTGCCGGAACCAGATTAGGGCCTGAAGCCATCCTGCGGTGTTGCGGCCAGCTCACAAGAAAGCGAGTTGAAGAAAGGAGCTCAGGGGCACTGTAATTCACAAACCTGCAGAGTTATAAATGACAGCTATCGTCCAAAAATATACTGAAGTAAGGCTGCCAAGAGGACTTGAAAGCGGGGCAGAATTGCAGGAAACCGATTTCAGGAGGTAGACTGGAATTGCATTGAAAGCATAGGAAAAGAGGCAGAACGTCCACAATGATGCACTTGGCCAAAAAGTGCGTATGCGTTTTTTCCTGAATATATTCAGGAAAAAACGCATACGCCCTTTTTGGCCAACCAAGCAAGCTTGCAAAGGAAATCTGCACTACAATGAAGTCTCACTTCCCCCCGGTCAAAAGGGCCATCTGAAAAAAGTGTAAAATCCAGCAAGGCAGGACAGGCCATGGAGAACTGGGAGCCTTGTTATGCTGATGGGCGGGATGTAAATTGCCAACAGACACTCGGGAGAAGTGTATGGTGTTTCCTGAAACATCTAAGAAACAAAGCAACAGAGCCTAGGGCACTTCCACTTATGGTCCTATAGCTTAGGGAAATTAAAATCAAAAAGACACAGCCACCCCAAAGTTTGGGACGCCTCTGTTTACAAGAACCTCATTTACAGTACAAGTTCAACATCGCAGAAAGTGAAAAATGGATAAAGAAATTTTGGTATTTACTTGCAAAGCAATATCACTCAGCAATGAAATCTATGTCATCAGGCCCTTAGCAGCACAATGAGTGGATTCAGGTATGATGATTCTAACTGAAATAAGTCACACAGAAAAAGAAACATCATAAGGTATCAGTAATACACGGAATGTAAACTTGGCTACACAGGAACTGAATTACAGAACAGAACAGGGTCTCAAATTTAGAAAACCAACTTATGCTTGCTTAAGGGGAAAGGTGAGTTGGGGTGCTGCATAAAACCAGAGATTGAAATGAGCACAGATAAAGTTCCTTAAGCCAAATATGGAATAGACAAGAGCTACTCCTTGCTCAACGAAATGGACTCAACACCGCATATTAAACGCCTAAGAATGTACCTGACTAGTAAGTATCTTAAAACCTATGGATTGCTATGTCTCCGAAAGAGAATCAAGTGTGTGTACGGGGCATAAACGCAGCAGTGATAGGATTGGAGAGGTTCGGTGAGCAAATGAAGACCCTTTGCAGTCATATTGCATGGTACCCATTCCACGGGTTTCAACTACCCAGGTTTAAGGTATTCTTCCTTCAGCTAAAACATGCATGTGGAACCTAGAGTATGATCAACCATGTGATCGGGAGACGTGTTCAAATATGTCTCAGTTTTCATACCCTGGTACTCGGGTGCAACATTCCAGACGCTTTACTAACACTCTCCTGACTTGGAGAGTCAGTCCCTTTAACCTCCTGTTTGGCCCAGTTTGCAATTTCTGCGGAAGATGAACAGGAATAGGGAGAACCAATGAGAGACTAGCTGGAGGTGTCTGGACGGGCAAATTTAACTCTCATTTCCCACCAGGAAGAGGAAATAACCAAAGGCTCAGCGTGCTGTGCCGGAACCAGATTAGGGCCTGAAGCCATCCTGCGGTGTTGCGGCCAGCTCACAAGAAAGCGAGTTGAAGAAAGGAGCTCAGGGGCACTGTAATTCACAAATCTGCAGAGTTATAAATGACAGCTATTGTCCAAAAATATACTGAAGTAAGGCTGCCAAGAGGACTTGAAAGCGGGGCAGAATTGCAGGAAACCGATTTCAGGAGGTAGACTGGAATTGCATTGAAAGCATAGGAAAAGAGGCAGAACGTCCACAATGATGCACTTGGCCAAAAAGGGCGTATGCGTTTTTTCCTGAATATATTCAGGAAAAAACGCATATGCCCATTTTGGCCAACCAAGCAAGCTTGCAAAGGAAATCTGCACTACAATGAAGTCTCAATTCCCCCCGGTCAAAAGGGCCATCTGAAAAAAGTGTAAAATCCAGCAAGGCAGGACAGGCCATGGAGAACTGGGAGCCTTGTTATGCTGATGGGCGGGATGTAAATTGCCAACAGACACTCGGGAGAAGTGTATGGTGTTTCCTGAAACATCTAAGAAACAAAGCAACAGAGCCTAGGACACTTCCACTTATGGTCCTATAGCTTAGGGAAATTAAAATCAAAAAGACACAGCCACCCCAAAGTTTGGGACGCCTCTGTTTACAAGAACCTCATTTACAGTACAAGTTCAACATCGCAGAAAGTGAAAAATGGATAAAGAAATTGTGGTATTTACTTGCAAAGCAATATCACTCAGCAATGAAATCTATGTCATCAGGCCCTTAGCAGCACAATGAGTGGATTCAGGTATGATGATTCTAACTGAAATAAGTCACACAGAAAAAGAAACATCATAAGGTATCAGTAATACACGGAATGTAAACTTGGCTACACAGGAACTGAATTACAGAACAGAACAGGGTCTCAAATTTAGAAAACCAACTTATGCTTGCTTAAGGGGAAAGGTGAGTTGGGGTGCTGCATAAAACCAGAGATTGAAATGAGCACAGATAAAGTTCCTTAAGCCAAATATGGAATAGACAAGAGCTACTCCTTGCTCAACGAAATGGACTCAACACCCCATATTAAACGCCTAAGAATGTACCTGACTAGTAAGTATCTTAAAACCTATGGATTGCTATGTCTCCGAAAGAGAATCAAGCATGTGTACAGGGGCATAAACGCAGCAGTGATAGGATTGCGGAGGTTCGGTGAGCAAACAAAGACCCTTTGCAGTCATATTGCATGGTACCCATTCCACGGGTTTCAACTACCCAGGTTTAAGGTATTCTTCCTTCAGCTAAAACATGCATGTGGAACCTAGAATATGATCAACCATGTGATCGGGAGACGTGTTCAAATATGTCTCAGTTTTCATACCCTGGTACTCGGGTGCAACATTCCAGACGCTTTACTAACACTCTCCCGACTTGGAGAGTCAGTCCCTTTAACCTCCTGTTTGGCCCAGTTTGCAATTTCTGCGGAAGATGAACAGGAATAGGGAGAACCAATGAGAGACTAGCTGGAGGTGTCTGGACGGGCAAATTTAACTCTCATTTCCCACCAGGAAGAGGAAATAACCAAAGGCTCAGCGTGCTGTGCCGGAACCAGATTAGGGCCTGAAGCCATCCTGCGGTGTTGCGGCCAGCTCACAAGAAAGCGAGTTGAAGAAAGGAGCTCAGGGGCACTGTAATTCACAAATCTGCAGAGTTATAAATGACAGCTATTGTCCAAAAATATACTGAAGTAAGGCTGCCAAGAGGACTTGAAAGCGGGGCAGAATTGCAGGAAACCGATTTCAGGAGGTAGACTGGAATTGCATTGAAAGCATAGGAAAAGAGGCAGAACGTCCACAATGATGCACTTGGCCAAAAAGGGCGTATGCGTTTTTTCCTGAATATATTCAGGAAAAAACGCATATGCCCATTTTGGCCAACCAAGCAAGCTTGCAAAGGAAATCTGCACTACAATGAAGTCTCAATTCCCCCCGGTCAAAAGGGCCATCTGAAAAAAGTGTAAAATCCAGCAAGGCAGGACAGGCCATGGAGAACTGGGAGCCTTGTTATGCTGATGGGCGGGATGTAAATTGCCAACAGACACTCGGGAGAAGTGTATGGTGTTTCCTGAAACATCTAAGAAACAAAGCAACAGAGCCTAGGACACTTCCACTTATGGTCCTATAGCTTAGGGAAATTAAAATCAAAAAGACACAGCCACCCCAAAGTTTGGGACGCCTCTGTTTACAAGAACCTCATTTACAGTACAAGTTCAACATCGCAGAAAGTGAAAAATGGATAAAGAAATTGTGGTATTTACTTGCAAAGCAATATCACTCAGCAATGAAATCTATGTCATCAGGCCCTTAGCAGCACAATGAGTGGATTCAGGTATGATGATTCTAACTGAAATAAGTCACACAGAAAAAGAAACATCATAAGGTATCAGTAATACACGGAATGTAAACTTGGCTACACAGGAACTGAATTACAGAACAGAACAGGGTCTCAAATTTAGAAAACCAACTTATGCTTGCTTAAGGGGAAAGGTGAGTTGGGGTGCTGCATAAAACCAGAGATTGAAATGAGCACAGATAAAGTTCCTTAAGCCAAATATGGAATAGACAAGAGCTACTCCTTGCTCAACGAAATGGACTCAACACCGCATATTAAACGCCTAAGAATGTACCTGACTCTTAAGTATCTTAAAACCTATGGATTGCTATGTCTCCGAAAGAGAATCAAGCATGTGTACAGGGGCATAAACGCAGCAGTGATAGGATTGCGGAGGTTCGGTGAGCAAACGAAGACCCTTTGCAGTCATATTGCATGGTACCCATTCCACGGGTTTCAACTACCCAGGTTTAAGGTATTCTTCCTTCAGCTAAAACATGCATGTGGAACCTAGAATATGATCAACCATGTGATCGGGAGACGTGTTCAAATATGTCTCAGTTTTCATACCCTGGTACTCGGGTGCAACATTCCAGACGCTTTACTAACACTCTCCCGACTTGGAGAGTCAGTCCCTTTAACCTCCTGTTTGGCCCAGTTTGCAATTTCTGCGGAAGATGAACAGGAATAGGGAGAACCAATGAGAGACTAGCTGGAGGTGTCTGGACGGGCAAATTTAACTCTCATTTCCCACCAGGAAGAGGAAATAACCAAAGGCTCAGCGTGCTGTGCCGGAACCAGATTAGGGCCTGAAGCCATCCTGCGGTGTTGCGGCCAGCTCACAAGAAAGCGAGTTGAAGAAAGGAGCTCAGGGGCACTGTAATTCACAAACCTGCAGAGTTATAAATGACAGCTATCGTCCAAAAATATACTGAAGTAAGGCTGCCAAGAGGACTTGAAAGCGGGGCAGAATTGCAGGAAACCGATTTCAGGAGGTAGACTGGAATTGCATTGAAAGCATAGGAAAAGAGGCAGAACGTCCACAATGATGCACTTGGCCAAAAAGGGCGTATGCGTTTTTTCCTGAATATATTCAGGAAAAAACGCATACGCACTTTTTGGCCAACCAAGCAAGCTTGCAAAGGAAATCTGCACTACAATGAAGTCTCACTTCCCCCCGGTCAAAAGGGCCATCTGAAAAAAGTGTAAAATCCAGAAAGGCAGGACAGGCCATGGAGAACTGGGAGCCTTGTTATGCTGATGGGCGGGATGTAAATTGCCAACAGACACTCGGGAGAAGTGTATGGTGTTTCCTGAAACATCTAAGAAACAAAGCAACAGAGCCTAGGGCACTTCCACTTATGGTCCTATAGCTTAGGGAAATTAAAATCAAAAAGACACAGCCACCCCAAAGTTTGGGACGCCTCTGTTTACAAGAACCTCGTTTACAGTACAAGTTCAACATCGCAGAAAGTGAAAAATGGATAAAGAAGTTGTGGTATTTACATACAAAGCAATATCACTCAGCAATGAAATCTATGTCATCAGGCCCTTAGCAGCACAATGAGTGGATTCAGGTACGATGATTCTAACTGAAATAAGTCACACAGAAAAAGAAACATCATAAGATATCACTAATACACGGAACGTAAACTTGGCTACACAGGAACTGAATTCCAAAACAGAACAGGGTCTCAAATTTAGAAAACCAACTTATGCTTGTTTAAGGGTAAAGGTGAGTTGGGGTGCTGCATAAAACCAGAGATTGAAATGAGCACAGATAAAGTTCCTTAAGCCAAATATGGAATAGACAAGAGCTACTCCTTGCTCAACGAAATGGACTCAACACCCCATATTAAACGCCTAAGAATATACCTGACTAGTAAGTATCTTAAAACCTATGGATTGCTATGTCTCCGAAAGAGAATCAAGCATGTGTACAGGGGCATAAACGCAGCAGTGATAGGATTGGAGAGGTTCGGTGAGCAAATGAAGACCCTTTGAAGTCATATTGCATGGTACCCATTCCACGGGTTTCAACTACCCAGGTTTAAGGTATTCTTCCTTCAGCTAAAACATGCATGTGGAACCTAGAGTATGATCAACCATGTGATCGGGAGACGTGTTCAAATATGTCTCAGTTTTCATACCCTGGTACTCGGGTGCAACATTCCAGACGCTTTACTAACACTCTCCCGACTTGGAGAGTCAGTCCCTTTAACCTCCTGTTTGGCCCAGTTTGCACTTTCTGCGGAAGATGAACAGGAATAGGGAGAACCAATGAGAGACTAGCTGGAGGTGTCTGGACGGGCAAATTTAACTCTCATTTCCCACCAGGAAGAGGAAATAACCAAAGGCTCAGCATGCTGTGCCGGAACCAGATTAGGGCCTGAAGCCATCCTGCGGTGTTGCGGCCAGCTAACAAGAAAGCGAGTTGAAGAAAGGAGCTAAGGGGCACTGTAATTCACAAATCTGCAGAGTTATAAATGACAGCTATCGTCCAAAAATATACTGAAGTAAGGCTGCCAAGAGGACTTGAAAGCGGGGCAGAATTGCAGGAAACCGATTTCAGGAGGTAGACTGGAATTGCATTGAAAGCATAGGAAAAGAGGCAGAACGTCCACAATGATGCACTTGGCCAAAAAGGGCATATGCGTTTTTTCCTGAATATATTCAGGAAAAAACGCATATGCACTTTTTGGCCAACCAAGCAAGCTTGCAAAGGAAATCTGCACTATAATGAAGTCTCACTTACCCCCAGTCAAAAGGGCCATCTGAAAAAAGTGTAAAATCCAGCAAGGCAGGACAGGCCATGGAGAACTGGGAGCCTTGTTATGCTGATGGGCTGGATGTAAATTGCCAACAGACACTAGGGAGAAGTGTATGGTGTTTCCTGAAACATCTAAAAAACAAAGCAACAGAGCCTAGGGCACTTGCACTTATGGTCCTATAGCTTAGGGAAATTAAAATCAAAAAGACACAGCCACCCCAAAGTTTGGGACGCCTCTGTTTACAAGAACCTCGTTTACAGTACAAGTTCAACATCGCAGAAAGTGAAAAATGGATAAAGAAGTTGTGGTATTTACTTACAAAGCAATATCACTCAGCAATGAAATCTATGTCATCAGGCCCTTAGCAGCACAATGAGTGGATTCAGGTATGATGATTCTAACTGAAATAAGTCACACAGAAAAAGAAACATCATAAGATATCACTAATACACGGAATGTAAACTTGGCTACACAGGAACTGAATTCCAAAACAGAACAGGGTCTCAAATTTAGAAAACCAACTTATGCTTGCTTAAGGGGAAAGGTGAGTTGGGGTGCTGCATAAAACCAGAGATTGAAATGAGCACAGATAAAGTTCCTTAAGCCAAATATGGAATAGACAAGAGCTACTCCTTGCTCAACGAAATGGACTCAACACCGCATATTAAACGCCTAAGAATGTACCTGACTAGTATCTTAAAACCTATGGATTGCTATGTCTCCATAAGAGAATCAAGCGTGTGTACAGGGGCATAAACGCAGCAGTGATAGGATTGGAGAGGTTCGGTGAGCAGATGAAGACCCTTTGAAGTCATATTGCATGGTACCCATTACACGGGTCTCAACTCTCCAGGTTTAAGGTATTCTTCCTTCAGCTAAAACATGCATGTGGAACCCAGAGTATGATCAACCGTGTGAACGGGAGACGTGTTCAAATATGTCTCAGTTTTCCTCCCCTGGTACTCGGGTGCAACATTCCAGATGCTTTACTAACACTCTCCCGACTTGGAGAGTCAGTCCCTTTAACCTCCTGCTTGGCCCAGTTTGCAATTTCTGCGGAAGATGAACAGGAATAGGGAGAACCAATGAGAGACTAGCTGGAGGTGTCTGGACGGGCAAATTTAACTCTCATTTCCCACCAGGAAGAGGAAATAACCAAAGGCTCAGCGTGCTGTGCCGGAACCAGATTAGGGCCTGAAGCCATCCTGCGGTGTTGCGGCCAGGTCACAAGAAAGCGAGTTGAAGAAAGGAGCTCAGGGGCACTGTAATTCACAAATCTGCAGAGTTATAAATGACAGCTATCGTCCAAAAACATACTGAAGTAAGGCTGCCAAGAGGACTTGAAAGCGGGGCAGAATTGCAGGAAACCGATTTCAGGAGGTAGACTGGAATTGCATTGAAAGCATAGGAAAAGAGGCAGAACGTCCACAATGATGCACTTGGCCAAAAAGTGTGTATGCGTTTTTTCCTGAATATATTCAGGAAAAAACGCATATGCCCTTTTTGGCCAACCAAGCAAGCTTGCAAAGGAAATCTGCACTACAATGAACTCTCACTTCCCCCCGGTCAAAAGGGCCATCTGAAAAAAGTGTAAAATCCAGCAAGGCAGGACAGGCCATGGAGAACTGGGAGCCTTGTTATGCTGATGGGCGGGATGTAAATTGCCAACAGACACTCGGGAGAAGTGTATGGTGTTTCCTGAAACATCTAAAAAACAAAGCAACAGAGCCTAGGGCACTTCCACTTATGGTCCTATAGCTTAGGGAAATTAAAATCAAAAAGACACAGCCACCCCAAAGTTTGGGACGCCTCTGTTTACAAGAACCTCGTTTACAGTACAAGTTCAACATTGCAGAAAGTGAAAAATGGATAAAGAAGTTTTGGTATTTACTTACAAAGCAATATCAAGCAATGAAATCTATTTCATCAGGCCCTTAGCAGCACAATGAGTGGATTCAGGTATGATGATTCTAACTGAAATAAGTCACACAGAAAAAGAAACATCATAAGATATCAGTAATACACGGAATGTAAACTTGGCTACACAGGAACTGAATTCCAAAACAGAACAGGGTCTCAAATTTAGAAAACCAACTTATGCTTGCTTAAGGGGAAAGGTGAGTTGGGGTGCTGCATAAAACCAGAGATTGAAATGAGCACAGATAAAGTTCCTTAAGCCAAATATGGAATAGACAAGAGCTACGCCTTGCTCAACGAAATGGACTCAACACCGCATATTAAACGCCTAAGAATGTACCTGACTAGTATCTTAAAACCTATGGATTGCTATGTCTCCATAAGAGAATCAAACGTGTGTACAGGGGCATAATCGCAGCAGTGATAGGATTTGAGAGGTTCGGTGAGCAGATGAAGACCCTTTGAAGTCATATTGCATGGTACCTATTACACGGGTCTCAACTCTCCAGGTTTAAGGTATTCTTCCTTCAGCTAAAACATGCATGTGGAACCCAGAGTATGATCAACCGTGTGAACGGGAGACGTGTTCAAATATGACTCAGTTTTCCTCCCCTGGTACTCGGGTGCAACATTCCAGACGCTTTACTAACACTCTCCCCACTTGGAGAGTCAGCGCCTTTAACCCCCTGTTTGGCCCAGTTTGCAATTTCTGCGGAAGATGAACAGGAATAGGGAGAACCAATGAAAGACTAGCTGGAGGTGTCTGGACGGGCAAATTTAACTCTCATTTCCCACCAGGAAGAGGAAATAACCAAAGGCTCAGCGTGCCGTGCCGGAACCAGATAAGGGCCTGAAGCCATGCTGCGGTGTTGCGGCCAGGTCACAGGAAAGCGAGTTGAAGAAAGGAGCTCAGGGGCACTGTAATTCACAAACCTGCAGAGTTATAAATGACAGCTATCGTCCAAAAATATACTGAAGTAAGGCTGCCAAGAGGACTTGAAAGTCGGGCAGAATTGCAGGAAACCGATTTCAGGAGGTAGACTGGAATTGCATTGAAAGCATAGGAAAAGAGGCAGAACGTCCACAATGATGCACTTGGCCAAAAAGGGCGTATGCGTTTTTTCCTGAATATATTCAGGAAAAAACGCATACGCCCTTTTTGGCCAACCAAGCAAGCTTGCAAAGGAAATCTGCACTACAATGAAGTCTCACTTCCCCCCTGTCAAAAGGGCCATCTGAAAAAAGTGTAAAATCCAGCAAGGCAGGACAGGCCATGGAGAACTGGGAGCCTTGTTATGCTGATTGGCGGGATGTAAATTGCCAACAGACACTCGGGAGAAGTGTATGGTGTTTCCTGAAACATCTAAGAAACAAAGCAACAGAGCCTAGGGCACTTCCACTTATGGTCCTATAGCTTAGGGAAATTAAAATCAAAAAGACACAGCCACCCTAATTTGGGACGCCTCTGTTTACAAGAACCTCATTTACCGTACAAGTTCAATATCACAGAAAGTGAAAAATGGATAAAGAACTTGTGGTACTTACGTACAATGCAGTATCACTCAGCAATGAAATCTATGTCATCAGGCCCGTAGCAGCATAATGAGTGGATTCAGGTACGATGATTCTAACTGAAATAAGTCACACAGAAAAAGAAACATCATAAGATATCACTAATACACGGAATGTAAACTTGGCTACACAGGAACTGAATTACAGAACAGAACAGGGTCTCAAATTTAGCAAACCAACTTATGCTTGCTTAAGGGGAAAGGTGAGTTGGGGTGCTGCATAAAACCAGAGATTGAAATGAGCACAGATAAAGTTCCTTAAGCCAAATATGGAATAGACAAGAGCTACTCCTTGCTCAACGAAATGGACTCAACACCGCATATTAAACGCCTAAGAATGTACCTGACTAGTAAGTATCTTAAAACCTATGGATTGCTATGTCTCCGAAAGACAATCAAGTGTGTGTACGGGGCATAAACGCAGCAGTGATAGGAATGGAGAGGTTCGGTGAGCAAATGAAGACCCTTTGCAGTCATATTGCATGGTACCCATTCCACGGGTTTCAACTACCCAGGTTTAAGGTATTCTTCCTTCAGCTAAAACATGCATGTGGAACCTAGAGTATGATCAACCATGTGATCGGGAGACGTGTTCAATATGTCTCAGTTTTCATACCCTGGTACTCGGGTGCAACATTCCAGATGCTTTACTAACACTCTCCCGACTTGGAGAGTCAGTCCCTTTAACCTCCTGTTTGGCCCAGTTTGCAATTTCTGCGGAAGATGAACAGGAATAGGGAGAACCAATGAGAGACTAGCTGGAGGTGTCTGGACGGGCAAATTTAACTCTCATTTCCCACCAGGAAGAGGAAATAACCAAAGGCTCAGTGTGCTGTGCCGGAACCAGATTAGGGCCTGAAGCCATCCTGCGGTGTTGCGGCCAGGTCACAAGAAAGCGAGTTGAAGAAAGGAGCTCAGGGGCACTGTAATTCACAAATCTGCAGAGTTATAAATGACAGCTATCGTCCAAAAATATACTGAAGTAAGGCTGCCAAGAGGACTTGAAAGCGGGGCAGAATTGCAGGAAACCGATTTCAGGAGGTAGACTGGAATTGCATTGAAAGCATAGGAAAAGAGGCAGAACGTCCACAATGATGCACTTGGCCAAAAAGGGCGTATGCGTTTTTTCCTGAATATATTCAGGAAAAAACGCATACGCCCTTTTTGGCCAACCAAGCAAGCTTGCAAAGGAAATCTGCACTACAATGAAGTCTCACTTCCCCCCGGTCAAAAGGGCCATCTGAAAAAAGTGTAAAATCCAGCAAGGCAGGACAGGCCATGGAGAACTGGGAGCCTTGTTATGCTGATGGGCGGGATGTAAATTGCCAACAGACACTCGGGAGAAGTGTATGGTGTTTCCTGAAACATCTAAGAAACAAAGCAACAGAGCCTAGGGCACTTCCACTTATGGTCCTATAGCTTAGGGAAATTAAAATCAAAAAGACACAGCCACCCCAATTTGGGACGCCTCTGTTTACAAGAACCTCATTTACCGTACAAGTTTAATATCACAGAAAGTGAAAAATGGATGAAGAAGTTGTGGTACTTACGTACAATGCAGTATCACTCAGCAATGAAATCTATGTCATCAGGCCCGTAGCGGCATAATGAGTGGATTCAGGTACGATGATTCTAACTGAAATAAGTCACACAGAAAAAGAAACATCATAAGATATCACTAATACACGGAATGTAAACTTGGCTACACAGGAACTGAATTACAGAACAGAACAGGGTCTCAAATTTAGAAAACCAACTTATGCTTGCTTAAGGGGAAAGGTGAGTTGGGGTGCTGCATAAAATCAGAGATTGAAATGAGCACAGATAAAGTTCCTTAAGCCAAATATGGAATAGACAAGAGCTACTCCTTGCTCAACGAAATGGATTCAACACCCCATATTAAACGCCTAAGAATGTACCTGACTAGTAAGTATCTTAAAACCTATGGATTGCTATGTCTCCATAAGAGAATCAAGCGTGTGTACAGGGGCATAAACTCAGCAGTGATAGGATTGGAGAGGTTCGGTGAGCAGCTGAAGACCCTTTGAAGTCATATTACATGGTACCCATTACACGGGTTTCAACTCTCCAGGTTTAAGGTATTCTTCCTTCAGCTAAAACATGCATGTGGAACCCAGAGTATGATCAACCGTGTGAATGGGAGACGTGTTCAAATATGTCTCAGTTTTCCTCCCCTGGTACTCGGGTGCAACATTCCAGACGCTTTACTAACACTCTCCCCACTTGGAGAGTCAGCGCCTTTAACATCCTGTTTGGCCCAGTTTGCAGTTTCTGCGGAAGATGAACAGGAATAGCGAGAACCAATGAGAGACTAGCTGGAGGTGTCTGGACGGGCAAATTTAACTCTCATTTCCCACCAGGAAGAGGAAATAACCAAAGGCTCAGCGTGCCGTGCCGGAACCAGATTAGGGCCTGAAGCCATCCTGCGGTGTTGCGGCCAGCTCACAAGAAAGCGAGTTGAAGAAAGGAGCTCAGGGGCACTGTAATTCACAAACCTGCAGAGTTATAAATGACAGCTATCGTCCAAAAATATATTGAAGTAAGGCTGCCAAGAGGACTTGAAAGTGGGGCAGAATTGCAGGAAACCGATTTCAGGAGGTAGACTGGAATTGCATTGAAAGCATAGGAAAAGAGGCAGAACGTCCACAATGATGCACTTGGCCAAAAAGGGCGTATGCGTTTTTTCCTGAATATATTCAGGAAAAAACGCATACGCCCTTTTTGGCCAACCAAGCAAGCTTGCAAAGGAAATCTGCACTACAATGAAGTCTCACTTCCCCCCGGTCAAAAGGGCCATCTGAAAAAAGTGTAAAATCCAGCAAGGCAGGACAGGCCATGGAGAACTGGGAGCCTTGTTATGCTGATGGGCGGGATGTAAATTGCCAACAGACACTCGGGAGAAGTGTATGGTGTTTCCTGAAACATCTAAAAAACAAAGCAACAGAGCCTAGGACACTTCCACTTATGGTCCTATAGCTTAGGGAAATTAAAATCAAAAAGACACAGCCACCCCAAAGTTTGGGACGCCTCTGTTTACAAGAACCTCATTTACAGTACAAGATCAACATCGCAGAAAGTGAAAAATGGATAAAGAACATGTGGTATTTACTTACAAAGCAATATCACTCAGCAATGAAATCTATGTCATCAGGCCCTTAGCAGCACAATGAGTGGATTCAGGTATGAGGATTCTAACTGAAATAAGTCACACAGAAAAAGAAACATCATAAGGTATCAGTAATACACGGAATGTAAACTTGGCTACACAGGAACTGAATTACAGAACAGAACAGGGTCTCAAATTTAGAAAACCAACTTATGCTTGCTTAAGGGTAAAGGTGAGTTGGGGTGCTGCATAAAACCAGAGATTGAAATGAGCACAGATAAAGTTCCTTAAGCCAAATATGGAATAGACAAGAGCTACTCCTTGCTCAACGAAATGGACTCAACACCCCATATTAAACGCCTAAGAATGTACCTGACTAGTAAGTATCTTAAAACCTATGGATTGCTATGTCTCCGAAAGACAATCAAGTGTGTGTACGGGGCATAAACGCAGCAGTGATAGGATTGGAGAGGTTCAGTGAGCAAATGAAGACCCTTTGCAGTCATATTGCATGGTACCCATTCCACGGGTTTCAACTACCCAGGTTTAAGGTATTCTTCCTTCAGCTAAAACATGCATGTGGAACCTAGAGTATGATCAACCATGTGATCGGGAGACGTGTTCAAATATGTCTCAGTTTTCATACCCTGGTACTTGGGTGCAACATTCCAGACGCTTTACTAACACTCTCCCGACTTGTAGAGTCAGTCCCTTTAAACTCCTGTTTGGCCCAGTTTGCAATTTCTGCGGAAGATGAACAGGAATAGGGAGAACCAATGAGAGACTAGCTGGAGGTGTCTGGACGGGCAAATTTAACTCTCATTTCCCACCAGGAAGAGGAAATAACCAAAGGCTCAGCGTGCTGTGCCGGAACCAGATTAGGGCCTGAAGCCATCCTGCGGTGTTGCGGCCAGGTCACAAGAAAGCGAGTTGAAGAAAGGAGCTCAGGGGCACTGTAATTCACAAATCTGCAGAGTTATAAATGACAGCTATCGTCCAAAAATATACTGAAGTAAGGCTGCCAAGAGGACTTGAAAGCGGGGCAGAATTGCAGGAAACCGATTTCAGGAGGTAGACTGGAATTGCATTGAAAGCATAGGAAAAGAGGCAGAACGTCCACAATGATGCACTTGGCCAAAAAGGGCGTATGCGTTTTTTCCTGAATATATTCAGGAAAAAACGCATACGCCCTTTTTGGCCAACCAAGCAAGCTTGCAAAGGAAATCTGCACTACAATGAAGTCTCACTTCCCCCCGGTCAAAAGGGCCATCTGGAAAAAGTGTAAAATCCAGCAAGGCAGGACAGGCCATGGAGAACTGGGAGCCTTGTTATGCTGATGGGCGGGATGTAAATTGCCAACAGCCACTTGGGAGAAGTGTATGGTGTTTCCTGAAACATCTAAGAAACAAAGCAACAGAGCCTAGGGCACTTCCACTTATGGTCCTATAGCTTAGGGAAATTAAAATCAAAAAGACACAGCCACCCCAATTTGGGACGCCTCTGTTTACAAGAACCTCATTTACCGTACAAGTTCAATATCACAGAAAGTGAAAAATGGATAAAGAACTTGTGGTACTTACGTACAATGCAGTATCACTCAGCAATGAAATCTATGTCATCAGGCCCGTAGCAGCATAATGAGTGGATTCAGGTACGATGATTATAACTGAAATAAGTCACACAGAAAAAGAAACATCATAAGATATCACTAATACATGGAATGTAAACTTGGCTACACAGGAACTGAATTACAGAACAGAACAGGGTCTCAAATTTAGAAAACCAACTTATGCTTGCTTAAGGGGAAAGGTGAGTTGGGGTGCTGCATAAAATCAGAGATTGAAATGAGCACAGATAAAGTTCCTTAAGCCAAATATGGAATAGACAAGAGCTACTCCTTGCTCAACGAAATGGATTCAACACCCCATATTAAACGCCTAAGAATGTACCTGACTAGTAAGTATCTTAAAACCTATGGATTGCTATGTCTCCATAAGAGAATCAAGCGTGTGTACAGGGGCATAAACGCAGCAGTGATAGGATTGGAGAGGTTCGGTGAGCAGCTGAAGACCCTTTGAAGTCATATTGCATGGTACCCATTACACGGGTTTCAACTCTCCAGGTTTAAGGTATTCTTCCTTCAGCTAAAACATGCATGTGGAACCCAGAGTATGATCAACCGTGTGAACGGGAGACGTGTTCAAATATGTCTCAGTTTTCCTCCCCTGGTACTCGGGTGCAACATTCCAGACGCTTTACTAACACTCTCCCCACTTGGAGAGTCAGCGCCTTTAACATCCTGTTTGGCCCAGTTTGCAGTTTCTGCGGAAGATGAACAGGAATAGCGAGAACCAATGAGAGACTAGCTGGAGGTGTCTGGACGGGCAAATTTAACTCTCATTTCCCACCAGGAAGAGGAAATAACCAAAGGCTCAGCGTGCCGTGCCGGAACCAGATTAGGGCCTGAAGCCATCCTGCGGTGTTGCGGCCAGCTCACAAGAAAGCGAGTTGAAGAAAGGAGCTCAGGGGCACTGTAATTCACAAACCTGCAGAGTTATAAATGACAGCTATCGTCCAAAAATATACTGAAGTAAGGCTGCCAAGAGGACTTGAAAGCGGGGCAGAATTGCAGGAAACCGATTTCAGGAGGTAGACTGGAATTGCATTGAAAGCATAGGAAAAGAGGCAGAACGTCCACAATGATGCACTTGGCCAAAAAGGGCGTATGCGTTTTTTCCTGAATATATTCAGGAAAAAATGCATACGCCCTTTTTGGCCAACCAAGCAAGCTTGCAAAGGAAATCTGCACTACAATGAAGTCTCACTTCCCCCCGGTCAAAAGGGCCATCTGAAAAAAGTGTAAAATCCAGCAAGGCAGGACAGGCCATGGAGAACTGGGAGCCTTGTTATGCTGATGGGCGGGATGTAAATTGCCAACAGACACTCGGGAGAAGTGTATGGTGTTTCCTGAAACATCTAAAAAACAAAGCAACAGAGCCTAGGACACTTCCACTTATGGTCCTATAGCTTAGGGAAATTAAAATCAAAAAGACACAGCCACCCCAAAGTTTGGGACGCCTCTGTTTACAAGAACCTCATTTACAGTACAAGTTCAACATCGCAGAAAGTGAAAAATGGATAAAGAAATTGTGGTATTTACTTGCAAAGCAATATCACTCAGCAATGAAATCTATGTCATGAGGCCCTTAGCAGCACAATGAGTGGATTCAGGTATGATGATTCTAACTGAAATAAGTCACACAGAAAAAGAAACATCATAAGGTATCAGTAATACACGGAATGTAAACTTGGCTACACAGGAACTGAATTACAGAACAGAACAGGGTCTCAAATTTAGAAAACCAACTTATGCTTGCTTAAGGGGAAAGGTGAGTTGGGGTGCTGCATAAAACCAGAGATTGAAATGAGCACAGATAAAGTTCCTTAAGCCAAATATGGAATAGACAAGAGCTACTCCTTGCTCAACGAAATGGACTCAACACCGCATATTAAACGCCTAAGAATGTACCTGACTAGTAAGTATCTTAAAACCTATGGATTGCTATGTCTCCGAAAGACAATCAAGTGTGTGTACGGGGCATAAACGCAGCAGTGATAGGATTGGAGAGGTTCGGTGAGCAAATGAAGACCCTTTGCAGTCATATTGCATGGTACCCATTCCACGGGTTTCAACTACCCAGGTTTAAGGTATTCTTCCTTCAGCTAAAACATGCATGTGGAACCTAGAGTATGATCAACCATGTGATCGGGAGACGTGTTCAAATATGTCTCAGTTTTCCTCCCCTGGTACTCGGGTGCAACATTCCAGACGCTTTACTAACACTCTCCCGACTTGGAGAGTCAGTCCCTTTAACCTCCTGTTTGGCCCAGTTTGCAATTTCTGCGGAAGATGAACAGGAATAGGGAGAACCAATGAGAGACTAGCTGGAGGTGTCTGGACGGGCAAATTTAACTCTCATTTCCCACCAGGAAGAGGAAATAACCAAAGGCTCAGCGTGCTGTGCCGGAACCAGATTAGGGCCTGAAGCCATCCTGCGGTGTTGCGGCCAGGTCACAAGAAAGCGAGTTGAAGAAAGGAGCTCAGGGGCACTGTAATTCACAAATCTGCAGAGTTATAAATGACAGCTATCGTCCAAAAATATACTGAAGTAAGGCTGCCAAGAGGACTTGAAAGCGGGGCAGAATTGCAGGAAACCGATTTCAGGAGGTAGACTGGAATTGCATTGAAAGCATAGGAAAAGAGGCAGAACGTCCACAATGATGCACTTGGCCAAAAAGGGCGTATGCGTTTTTTCCTGAATATATTCAGGAAAAAACGCATACGCCCTTTTTGGCCAACCAAGCAAGCTTGCAAGGGAAATCTGCACTACAATGAAGTCTCACTTCCCCCCGGTCAAAAGGGCCATCTGAAAAAAGTGTAAAATCCAGAAAGGCAGGACAGGCCATGGAGAACTGGGAGCCTTGTTATGCTGATGGGCGGGATGTAAATTGCCAACAGACACTCGGGAGAAGTGTATGGTGTTTCCTGAAACATCTAAGAAACAAAGCAACAGAGCCTAGGGCACTTCCACTTATGGTCCTATAGCTTAGGGAAATTAAAATCAAAAAGACACAGCCACCCCAATTTGGGACGCCTCTGTTTACAAGAACCTCATTTACCGTACAAGTTCAATATCACAGAAAGTGAAAAATGGATAAAGAACTTGTGGTACTTACGTACAATGCAGTATCACTCAGCAATGAAATCTATGTCATCAGGCCCGTAGCAGCATAATGAGTGGATTCAGGTACGATGATTCTAACTGAAATAAGTCACACAGAAAAAGAAACATCATAAGATATCACTAATACACGGAATGTAAACTTGGCTACACAGGAACTGAATTACAGAACAGAACAGGGTCTCAAATTTAGAAAACCAACTTATGCTTGCTTAAGGGGAAAGGTGAGTTGGGGTGCTGCATAAAACCAGAGATTGAAATGAGCACAGATAAAGTTCCTTAAGCCAAATATGGAATAGACAAGAGCTACTCCTTGCTCAACGAAATGGACTCAACACCCCATATTAAACGCCTAAGAATGTACCTGACTAGTAAGTATCTTAAAACCTATGGATTGCTATGTCTCCATAAGAGAATCAAGCCTGTGTACAGGGGCATAAACGCAGCAGTGATAGGATTGGAGAGGTTCGGTGAGCAGATGAAGACCCTTTGAAGTCATATTGCATGGTACCCATTACACGGGTCTCAACTCTCCAGGTTTAAGGTATTCTTCCTTCAGCTAAAACATGCATGTGGAACCCAGAGTATGATCAACCGTGTGAACGGGAGACGTGTTCAAATATGTCTCAGTTTTCCTCCCCTGGTACTCGGGTGCAACATTCCAGACGCTTTACTAACACTCTCCCCACTTGGAGAGTCAGCGCCTTTAACATCCTGTTTGGCCCAGTTTGCAATTTCTGCGGAAGATGAACAGGAATAGGGAGAACCAATGAGAGACTAGCTGGAGGTGTCTGGACGGGCAAATTTAACTCTCATTTCCCACCAGGAAGAGGAAATAACCAAAGGCTCAGCGTGCTGTGCCGGAACCAGATTAGGGCCTGAAGCCATCCTGCGGTGTTGCGGCCAGCTCACAAGAAAGCGAGTTGAAGAAAGGAGCTCAGGGGCACTGTAATTCACAAACCTGCAGAGTTATAAATGACAGCTATCGTCCAAAAATATATTGAAGTAAGGCTGCAAGAGGACTTGAAAGCGGGGCAGAATTGCAGGAAACCGATTTCAGGAGGTAGACTGGAATTGCATTGAAAGCATAGGAAAAGAGGCAGAACGTCCACAATGATGCACTTGGCCAAAAAGGGCGTATGCGTTTTTTCCTGAATATATTCAGGAAAAAACGCATACGCCCTTTTTGGCCAACCAAGCAAGCTTGCAAAGGAAATCTGCACTACAATGAAGTCTCACTTCCCCCCGGTCAAAAGGGCCATCTGAAAAAAGTGTAAAATCCAGCAAGGCAGGACAGGCCATGGAGAACTGGGAGCCTTGTTATGCTGATGGGCGGGATGTAAATTGCCAACAGACACTCGGGAGAAGTGTATGGTGTTTCCTGAAACATCTAAAAAACAAAGCAACAGAGCCTAGGACACTTCCACTTATGGTCCTATAGCTTAGGGAAATTAAAATCAAAAAGACACAGCCACCCCAAAGTTTGGGACGCCTCTGTTTACAAGAACCTCATTTACAGTACAAGTTCAACATCGCAGAAAGTGAAAAATGGATAAAGAAATTGTGGTATTTACTTGCAAAGCAATATCACTCAGCAATGAAATCTATGTCATCAGGCCCTTAGCAGCACAATGAGTGGATTCAGGTATGATGATTCTAACTGAAATAAGTCACACAGAAAAAGAAACATCATAAGGTATCAGTAATACACGGAATGTAAACTTGGCTACACAGGAACTGAATTACAGAACAGAACAGGGTCTCAAATTTAGAAAACCAACTTATGCTTGCTTAAGGGGAAAGGTGAGTTGGGGTGCTGCATAAAACCAGAGATTGAAATGAGCACAGATAAAGTTCCTTAAGCCAAATATGGAATAGACAAGAGCTACTCCTTGCTCAACGAAATGGACTCAACACCGCATATTAAACGCCTAAGAATGTACCTGACTAGTAAGTATCTTAAAACCTATGGATTGCTATGTCTCCGAAAGACAATCAAGTGTGTGTACGGGGCATAAACGCAGCAGTGATAGGATTGGAGAGGTTCGGTGAGCAAATGAAGACCCTTTGCAGTCATATTGCATGGTACCCATTCCACGGGTTTCAACTACCCAGGTTTAAGGTATTCTTCCTTCAGCTAAAACATGCATGTGGAACCTAGAGTATGATCAACCATGTGACCGGGAGACGTGTTCAAATATGTCTCAGTTTTCCTCCCCTGGTACTCGGGTGCAACATTCCAGACGCTTTACTAACACTCTCCCGACTTGGAGAGTCAGTCCCTTTAACCTCCTGTTTGGCCCAGTTTGCAATTTCTGCGGAAGATGAACAGGAATAGGGAGAACCAATGAGAGACTAGCTGGAGGTGTCTGGACGGGCAAATTTAACTCTCATTTCCCACCAGGAAGAGGAAATAACCAAAGGCTCAGCGTGCTGTGCCGGAACCAGATTAGGGCCTGAAGCCATCCTGCGGTGTTGCGGCCAGGTCACAAGAAAGCGAGTTGAAGAAAGGAGCTCAGGGGCACTGTAATTCACAAATCTGCAGAGTTATAAATGACAGCTATCGTCCAAAAATATACTGAAGTAAGGCTGCCAAGAGGACTTGAAAGCGGGGCAGAATTGCAGGAAACCGATTTCAGGAGGTAGACTGGAATTGCATTGAAAGCATAGGAAAAGAGGCAGAACGTCCACAATGATGCACTTGGCCAAAAAGGGCGTATGCGTTTTTTCCTGAATATATTCAGGAAAAAACGCATACGCCCTTTTTGGCCAACCAAGCAAGCTTGCAAAGGAAATCTGCACTACAATGAAGTCTCACTTCCCTCCGGTCAAAAGGGCCATCTGAAAAAAGTGTAAAATCCAGAAAGGCAGGACAGGCCATGGAGAACTGGGAGCCTTGTTATGCTGATGGGCGGGATGTAAATTGCCAACAGACACTCGGGAGAAGTGTATGGTGTTTCCTGAAACATCTAAGAAACAAAGCAACAGAGCCTAGGGCACTTCCACTTATGGTCCTATAGCTTAGGGAAATTAAAATCAAAAAGACACAGCCACCCCAATTTGGGACGCCTCTGTTTACAAGAACCTCATTTACCGTACAAGTTCAATATCACAGAAAGTGAAAAATGGATAAAGAACTTGTGGTACTTACGTACAATGCAGTATCACTCAGCAATGAAATCTATGTCATCAGGCCCGTAGCAGCATAATGAGTGGATTCAGGTACGATGATTCTAACTGAAATAAGTCACACAGAAAAAGAAACATCATAAGATATCAGTAATACACGGAATGTAAACTTGGCTACACAGGAACTGAATTACAGAACAGAACAGGGTCTCAAATTTAGAAAACCAACTTATGCTTGCTTAAGGGGAAAGGTGAGTTGGGGTGCTGCATAAAACCAGAGATTGAAATGAGCACAGATAAAGTTCCTTAAGCCAAATATGGAATAGACAAGAGCTACTCCTTGCTCAACGAAATGGACTCAACACCGCATATTAAACGCCTAAGAATGTACCTGACTAGTAAGTATCTTAAAACCTATGGATTGCTATGTCTCCGAAAGACAATCAAGTGTGTGTACAGGGCATAAACGCAGCAGTGATAGGATTGGAGAGGTTCGGTGAGCAAATGAAGACCCTTTGCAGTCATATTGCATGGTACCCATTCCACGGGTTTCAACTACCCAGGTTTAAGGTATTCTTCCTTCAGCTAAAACATGCATGTGGAACCTAGAGTATGATCAACCATGTGACCGGGAGACGTGTTCAAATATGTCTCAGTTTTCCTCCCCTGGTACTCGGGTGCAACATTCCAGACGCTTTACTAACAGTCTCCCGACTTGGAGAGTCAGTCCCTTTAACCTCCTGTTTGGCCCAGTTTGCAATTTCTGCGGAAGATGAACAGGAATAGGGAGAACCAATGAGAGACTAGCTGGAGGTGTCTGGACGGGCAAATTTAACTCTCATTTCCCACCAGGAAGAGGAAATAACCAAAGGCTCAGCGTGCCGTGCCGGAACCAGATTAGGGCCTGAAGCCATCCTGCGGTGTTGCGGCCAGGTCACAAGAAAGCGAGTTGAAGAAAGGAGCTCAGGGGCACTGTAATTCACAAATCTGCAGAGTTATAAATGACAGCTATCGTCCAAAAATATACTGAAGTAAGGCTGCCAAGAGGACTTGAAAGCGGGGCAGAATTGCAGGAAACCGATTTCAGGAGGTAGACTGGAATTGCATTGAAAGCATAGGAAAAGAGGCAGAACGTCCACAATGATGCACTTGGCCAAAAAGGGCGTATGCGTTTTTTCCTGAATATATTCAGGAAAAAACGCATACGCCCTTTTTGGCCAACCAAGCAAGCTTGCAAAGGAAATCTGCACTACAATGAAGTCTAACTTCCCCCCGGTCAAAAGGGCCATCTGAAAAAAGTGTAAAATCCAGCAAGGCAGGACAGGCCATGGAGAACTGGGAGCCTTGTTATGCTGATGGGCGGGATGTAAATTGCCAACAGACACTCGGGAGAAGTGTATGGTGTTTCCTGAAACATCTAAGAAACAAAGCAACAGAGCCTAGGACACTTCCACTTATGGTCCTATAGCTTAGGGAAATTAAAATCAAAAAGACACAGCCACCCCAAAGTTTGGGACGCCTCTGTTTACAAGAACCTCATTTACAGTACAAGTTCAACATCGCAGAAAGTGAAAAATGGGTAAAGAAATTGTGGTATTTACTTGCAAAGCAATATCACTCAGCAATGAAATCTATGTCATCAGGCCCTTAGCAGCACAATGAGTGGATTCAGGTATGAGGATTCTAACTGAAATAAGTCACACAGAAAAAGAAACATCATAAGGTATCAGTAATACACGGAATGTAAACTTGGCTACACAGGAACTGAATTACAGAACAGAACAGGGTCTCAAATTTAGAAAACCAACTTATGCTTGCTTAAGGGTAAAGGTGAGTTGGGGTGCTGCATAAAACCAGAGATTGAAATGAGCACAGATAAAGTTCCTTAAGCCAAATATGGAATAGACAAGAGCTACTCCTTGCTCAACGAAATGGACTCAACACCCCATATTAAACGCCTAAGAATGTACCTGACTAGTAAGTATCTTAAAACCTATGGATTGCTATGTCTCCGAAAGACAATCAAGTGTGTGTACGGGGCATAAACGCAGCAGTGATAGGATTGGAGAGGTTCAGTGAGCAAATGAAGACCCTTTGCAGTCATATTGCATGGTACCCATTCCACGGGTTTCAACTACCCAGGTTTAAGGTATTCTTCCTTCAGCTAAAACATGCATGTGGAACCTAGAGTATGATCAACCATGTGATCGGGAGACGTGTTCAAATATGTCTCAGTTTTCCTCCCCTGGTACTCGGGTGCAACATTCCAGACGCTTTACTAACACTCTCCCGACTTGGAGAGTCAGTCCCTTTAAACTCCTGTTTGGCCCAGTTTGCAATTTCTGCGGAAGATGAACAGGAATAGGGAGAACCAATGAGAGACTAGCTGGAGGTGTCTGGACGGGCAAATTTAACTCTCATTTCCCACCAGGAAGAGGAAATAACCAAAGGCTCAGCGTGCTGTGCCGGAACCAGATTAGGGCCTGAAGCCATCCTGCGGTGTTGCGGCCAGGTCACAAGAAAGCGAGTTGAAGAAAGGAGCTCAGGGGCACTGTAATTCACAAATCTGCAGAGTTATAAATGACAGCTATCGTCCAAAAATATACTGAAGTAAGGCTGCCAAGAGGACTTGAAAGCGGGGCAGAATTGCAGGAAACCGATTTCAGGAGGTAGACTGGAATTGCATTGAAAGCATAGGAAAAGAGGCAGAACGTCCACAATGATGCACTTGGCCAAAAAGGGCGTATGCGTTTTTTCCTGAATATATTCAGGAAAAAACGCATACGCCCTTTTTGGCCAACCAAGCAAGCTTGCAAAGGAAATCTGCACTACAATGAAGTCTCACTTCCCCCCGGTCAAAAGGGCCATCTGGAAAAAGTGTAAAATCCAGCAAGGCAGGACAGGCCATGGAGAACTGGGAGCCTTGTTATGCTGATGGGCGGGATGTAAATTGCCAACAGCCACTTGGGAGAAGTGTATGGTGTTTCCTGAAACATCTAAGAAACAAAGCAACAGAGCCTAGGGCACTTCCACTTATGGTCCTATAGCTTAGGGAAATTAAAATCAAAAAGACACAGCCACCCCAATTTGGGACGCCTCTGTTTACAAGAACCTCATTTACCGTACAAGTTCAATATCACAGAAAGTGAAAAATGGATAAAGAACTTGTGGTACTTACGTACAATGCAGTATCACTCAGCAATGAAATCTATGTCATCAGGCCCGTAGCAGCATAATGAGTGGATTCAGGTACGATGATTATAACTGAAATAAGTCACACAGAAAAAGAAACATCATAAGATATCACTAATACATGGAATGTAAACTTGGCTACACAGGAACTGAATTACAGAACAGAACAGGGTCTCAAATTTAGAAAACCAACTTATGCTTGCTTAAGGGGAAAGGTGAGTTGGGGTGCTGCATAAAATCAGAGATTGAAATGAGCACAGATAAAGTTCCTTAAGCCAAATATGGAATAGACAAGAGCTACTCCTTGCTCAACGAAATGGATTCAACACCCCATATTAAACGCCTAAGAATGTACCTGACTAGTAAGTATCTTAAAACCTATGGATTGCTATGTCTCCATAAGAGAATCAAGCGTGTGTACAGGGGCATAAACGCAGCAGTGATAGGATTGGAGAGGTTCGGTGAGCAGCTGAAGACCCTTTGAAGTCATATTGCATGGTACCCATTACACGGGTCTCAACTCTCCAGGTTTAAGGTATTCTTCCTTCAGCTAAAACATGCATGTGGAACCCAGAGTATGATCAACCGTGTGAACGGGAGACGTGTTCAAATATGTCTCAGTTTTCCTCCCCTGGTACTCGGGTGCAACATTCCAGACGCTTTACTAACACTCTCCCCACTTGGAGAGTCAGCGCCTTTAACATCCTGTTTGGCCCAGTTTGCAGTTTCTGCGGAAGATGAACAGGAATAGGGAGAACCAATGAGAGACTAGCTGGAGGTGTCTGGACGGGCAAATTTAACTCTCATTTCCCACCAGGAAGAGGAAATAACCAAAGGCTCAGCGTGCTGTGCCGGAACCAGATTAGGGCCTGAAGCCATCCTGCGGTGTTGCGGCCAGCTCACAAGAAAGCGAGTTGAAGAAAGGAGCTCAGGGGCACTGTAATTCACAAACCTGCAGAGTTATAAATGACAGCTATCGTCCAAAAATATATTGAAGTAAGGCTGCAAGAGGACTTGAAAGCGGGGCAGAATTGCAGGAAACCGATTTCAGGAGGTAGACTGGAATTGCATTGAAAGCATAGGAAAAGAGGCAGAACGTCCACAATGATGCACTTGGCCAAAAAGGGCGTATGCGTTTTTTCCTGAATATATTCAGGAAAAAACGCATACGCCCTTTTTGGCCAACCAAGCAAGCTTGCAAAGGAAATCTGCACTACAATGAAGTCTCACTTCCCCCCGGTCAAAAGGGCCATCTGAAAAAAGTGTAAAATCCAGCAAGGCAGGACAGGCCATGGAGAACTGGGAGCCTTGTTATGCTGATGGGCGGGATGTAAATTGCCAACAGACACTCGGGAGAAGTGTATGGTGTTTCCTGAAACATCTAAAAAACAAAGCAACAGAGCCTAGGACACTTCCACTTATGGTCCTATAGCTTAGGGAAATTAAAATCAAAAAGACACAGCCACCCCAAAGTTTGGGACGCCTCTGTTTACAAGAACCTCATTTACAGTACAAGTTCAACATCGCAGAAAGTGAAAAATGGATAAAGAAATTGTGGTATTTACTTGCAAAGCAATATCACTCAGCAATGAAATCTATGTCATCAGGCCCTTAGCAGCACAATGAGTGGATTCAGGTATGATGATTCTAACTGAAATAAGTCACACAGAAAAAGAAACATCATAAGGTATCAGTAATACACGGAATGTAAACTTGGCTACACAGGAACTGAATTACAGAACAGAACAGGGTCTCAAATTTAGAAAACCAACTTATGCTTGCTTAAGGGGAAAGGTGAGTTGGGGTGCTGCATAAAACCAGAGATTGAAATGAGCACAGATAAAGTTCCTTAAGCCAAATATGGAATAGACAAGAGCTACTCCTTGCTCAACGAAATGGACTCAACACCGCATATTAAACGCCTAAGAATGTACCTGACTAGTAAGTATCTTAAAACCTATGGATTGCTATGTCTCCGAAAGACAATCAAGTGTGTGTACGGGGCATAAACGCAGCAGTGATAGGATTGGAGAGGTTCGGTGAGCAAATGAAGACCCTTTGCAGTCATATTGCATGGTACCCATTCCACGGGTTTCAACTACCCAGGTTTAAGGTATTCTTCCTTCAGCTAAAACATGCATGTGGAACCTAGAGTATGATCAACCATGTGACCGGGAGACGTGTTCAAATATGTCTCAGTTTTCCTCCCCTGGTACTCGGGTGCAACATTCCAGACGCTTTACTAACACTCTCCCGACTTGGAGAGTCAGTCCCTTTAACCTCCTGTTTGGCCCAGTTTGCAATTTCTGCGGAAGATGAACAGGAATAGGGAGAACCAATGAGAGACTAGCTGGAGGTGTCTGGACGGGCAAATTTAACTCTCATTTCCCACCAGGAAGAGGAAATAACCAAAGGCTCAGCGTGCTGGGCCGGAACCAGATTAGGGCCTGAAGCCATCCTGCGGTGTTGCGGCCAGCTCACAAGAAAGCGAGTTGAAGAAAGGAGCTCAGGGGCACTGTAATTCACAAATCTGCAGAGTTATAAATGACAGCTATCGTCCAAAAATATACTGAAGTAAGGCTGCCAAGAGGACTTGAAAGCGGGGCAGAATTGCAGGAAACCGATTTCAGGAGGTAGACTGGAATTGCATTGAAAGCATAGGAAAAGAGGCAGAACGTCCACAATGATGCACTTGGCCAAAAAGGGCGTATGCGTTTTTTCCTGAATATATTCAGGAAAAAACGCATACGCCCTTTTTGGCCAACCAAGCAAGCTTGCAAAGGAAATCTGCACTACAATGAAGTCTCACTTCCCCCCGGTCAAAAGGGCCATCTGAAAAAAGTGTAAAATCCAGAAAGGCAGGACAGGCCATGGAGAACTGGGAGCCTTGTTATGCTGATGGGCGGGATGTAAATTGCCAACAGACACTCGGGAGAAGTGTATGGTGTTTCCTGAAACATCTAAGAAACAAAGCAACAGAGCCTAGGGCACTTCCACTTATGGTCCTATAGCTTAGGGAAATTAAAATCAAAAAGACACAGCCACCCCAATTTGGGACGCCTCTGTTTACAAGAACCTCATTTACCGTACAAGTTCAATATCACAGAAAGTGAAAAATGGATAAAGAACTTGTGGTACTTACGTACAATGCAGTATCACTCAGCAATGAAATCTATGTCATCAGGCCCGTAGCAGCATAATGAGTGGATTCAGGTACGATGATTATAACTGAAATAAGTCACACAGAAAAAGAAACATCATAAGATATCACTAATACATGGAATGTAAACTTGGCTACACAGGAACTGAATTACAGAACAGAACAGGGTCTCAAATTTAGAAAACCAACTTATGCTTGCTTAAGGGGAAAGGTGAGTTGGGGTGCTGCATAAAATCAGAGATTGAAATGAGCACAGATAAAGTTCCTTAAGCCAAATATGGAATAGACAAGAGCTACTCCTTGCTCAACGAAATGGATTCAACACCCCATATTAAACGCCTAAGAATGTACCTGACTAGTAAGTATCTTAAAACCTATGGATTGCTATGTCTCCATAAGAGAATCAAGCGTGTGTACAGGGGCATAAACGCAGCAGTGATAGGATTGGAGAGGTTCGGTGAGCAGCTGAAGACCCTTTGAAGTCATATTGCATGGTACCCATTACACGGGTCTCAACTCTCCAGGTTTAAGGTATTCTTCCTTCAGCTAAAACATGCATGTGGAACCCAGAGTATGATCAACCGTGTGAACGGGAGACGTGTTCAAATATGTCTCAGTTTTCCTCCCCTGGTACTCGGGTGCAACATTCCAGACGCTTTACTAACACTCTCCCCACTTGGAGAGTCAGCGCCTTTAACATCCTGTTTGGCCCAGTTTGCAGTTTCTGCGGAAGATGAACAGGAATAGGGAGAACCAATGAGAGACTAGCTGGAGGTGTCTGGACGGGCAAATTTAACTCTCATTTCCCACCAGGAAGAGGAAATAACCAAAGGCTCAGCGTGCTGTGCCGGAACCAGATTAGGGCCTGAAGCCATCCTGCGGTGTTGCGGCCAGCTCACAAGAAAGCGAGTTGAAGAAAGGAGCTCAGGGGCACTGTAATTCACAAACCTGCAGAGTTATAAATGACAGCTATCGTCCAAAAATATATTGAAGTAAGGCTGCAAGAGGACTTGAAAGCGGGGCAGAATTGCAGGAAACCGATTTCAGGAGGTAGACTGGAATTGCATTGAAAGCATAGGAAAAGAGGCAGAACGTCCACAATGATGCACTTGGCCAAAAAGGGCGTATGCGTTTTTTCCTGAATATATTCAGGAAAAAACGCATACGCCCTTTTTGGCCAACCAAGCAAGCTTGCAAAGGAAATCTGCACTACAATGAAGTCTCACTTCCCCCCGGTCAAAAGGGCCATCTGAAAAAAGTGTAAAATCCAGCAAGGCAGGACAGGCCATGGAGAACTGGGAGCCTTGTTATGCTGATGGGCGGGATGTAAATTGCCAACAGACACTCGGGAGAAGTGTATGGTGTTTCCTGAAACATCTAAAAAACAAAGCAACAGAGCCTAGGACACTTCCACTTATGGTCCTATAGCTTAGGGAAATTAAAATCAAAAAGACACAGCCACCCCAAAGTTTGGGACGCCTCTGTTTACAAGAACCTCATTTACAGTACAAGTTCAACATCGCAGAAAGTGAAAAATGGATAAAGAAATTGTGGTATTTACTTGCAAAGCAATATCACTCAGCAATGAAATCTATGTCATCAGGCCCTTAGCAGCACAATGAGTGGATTCAGGTATGATGATTCTAACTGAAATAAGTCACACAGAAAAAGAAACATCATAAGGTATCAGTAATACACGGAATGTAAACTTGGCTACACAGGAACTGAATTACAGAACAGAACAGGGTCTCAAATTTAGAAAACCAACTTATGCTTGCTTAAGGGGAAAGGTGAGTTGGGGTGCTGCATAAAACCAGAGATTGAAATGAGCACAGATAAAGTTCCTTAAGCCAAATATGGAATAGACAAGAGCTACTCCTTGCTCAACGAAATGGACTCAACACCGCATATTAAACGCCTAAGAATGTACCTGACTAGTAAGTATCTTAAAACCTATGGATTGCTATGTCTCCGAAAGACAATCAAGTGTGTGTACGGGGCATAAACGCAGCAGTGATAGGATTGGAGAGGTTCGGTGAGCAAATGAAGACCCTTTGCAGTCATATTGCATGGTACCCATTCCACGGGTTTCAACTACCCAGGTTTAAGGTATTCTTCCTTCAGCTAAAACATGCATGTGGAACCTAGAGTATGATCAACCATGTGACCGGGAGACGTGTTCAAATATGTCTCAGTTTTCCTCCCCTGGTACTCGGGTGCAACATTCCAGACGCTTTACTAACACTCTCCCGACTTGGAGAGTCAGTCCCTTTAACCTCCTGTTTGGCCCAGTTTGCAATTTCTGCGGAAGATGAACAGGAATAGGGAGAACCAATGAGAGACTAGCTGGAGGTGTCTGGACGGGCAAATTTAACTCTCATTTCCCACCAGGAAGAGGAAATAACCAAAGGCTCAGCGTGCTGGGCCGGAACCAGATTAGGGCCTGAAGCCATCCTGCGGTGTTGCGGCCAGCTCACAAGAAAGCGAGTTGAAGAAAGGAGCTCAGGGGCACTGTAATTCACAAACCTGCAGAGTTATAAATGACAGCTATCGTCCAAAAATATACTGAAGTAAGGCTGCCAAGAGGACTTGAAAGCGGGGCAGAATTGCAGGAAACCGATTTCAGGAGGTAGACTGGAATTGCATTGAAAGCATAGGAAAAGAGGCAGAACGTCCACAATGATGCACTTGGCCAAAAAGGGCGTATGCGTTTTTTCCTGAATATATTCAGGAAAAAACGCATACGCCCTTTTTGGCCAACCAAGCAAGCTTGCAAAGGAAATCTGCACTACAATGAAGTCTCACTTCCCCCCGGTCAAAAGGGCCATCTGAAAAAAGTGTAAAATCCAGAAAGGCAGGACAGGCCATGGAGAACTGGGAGCCTTGTTATGCTGATGGGCGGGATGTAAATTGCCAACAGACACTCGGGAGAAGTGTATGGTGTTTCCTGAAACATCTAAGAAACAAAGCAACAGAGCCTAGGGCACTTCCACTTATGGTCCTATAGCTTAGGGAAATTAAAATCAAAAAGACACAGCCACCCCAATTTGGGACGCCTCTGTTTACAAGAACCTCATTTACCGTACAAGTTCAATATCACAGAAAGTGAAAAATGGATAAAGAACTTGTGGTACTTACGTACAATGCAGTATCACTCAGCAATGAAATCTATGTCATCAGGCCCGTAGCAGCATAATGAGTGGATTCAGGTACGATGATTCTAACTGAAATAAGTCACACAGAAAAAGAAACATCATAAGATATCAGTAATACACGGAATGTAAACTTGGCTACACAGGAACTGAATTACAGAACAGAACAGGGTCTCAAATTTAGAAAACCAACTTATGCTTGCTTAAGGGGAAAGGTGAGTTGGGGTGCTGCATAAAACCAGAGATTGAAATGAGCACAGATAAAGTTCCTTAAGCCAAATATGGAATAGACAAGAGCTACTCCTTGCTCAACGAAATGGACTCAACACCGCATATTAAACGCCTAAGAATGTACCTGACTAGTAAGTATCTTAAAACCTATGGATTGCTATGTCTCCGAAAGACAATCAAGTGTGTGTACGGGGCATAAACGCAGCAGTGATAGGATTGGAGAGGTTCGGTGAGCAAATGAAGACCCTTTGCAGTCATATTGCATGGTACCCATTCCACGGGTTTCAACTACCCAGGTTTAAGGTATTCTTCCTTCAGCTAAAACATGCATGTGGAACCTAGAGTATGATCAACCATGTGACCGGGAGACGTGTTCAAATATGTCTCAGTTTTCCTCCCCTGGTACTCGGGTGCAACATTCCAGACGCTTTACTAACAGTCTCCCGACTTGGAGAGTCAGTCCCTTTAACCTCCTGTTTGGCCCAGTTTGCAATTTCTGCGGAAGATGAACAGGAATAGGGAGAACCAATGAGAGACTAGCTGGAGGTGTCTGGACGGGCAAATTTAACTCTCATTTCCCACCAGGAAGAGGAAATAACCAAAGGCTCAGCGTGCCGTGCCGGAACCAGATTAGGGCCTGAAGCCATCCTGCGGTGTTGCGGCCAGGTCACAAGAAAGCGAGTTGAAGAAAGGAGCTCAGGGGCACTGTAATTCACAAATCTGCAGAGTTATAAATGACAGCTATCGTCCAAAAATATACTGAAGTAAGGCTGCCAAGAGGACTTGAAAGCGGGGCAGAATTGCAGGAAACCGATTTCAGGAGGTAGACTGGAATTGCATTGAAAGCATAGGAATAGAGGCAGAACGTCCACAATGATGCACTTGGCCAAAAAGGGCGTATGCGTTTTTTCCTGAATATATTCAGGAAAAAACGCATACGCCCTTTTTGGCCAACCAAGCAAGCTTGCAAAGGAAATCTGCACTACAATGAAGTCTAACTTCCCCCCGGTCAAAAGGGCCATCTGAAAAAAGTGTAAAATCCAGCAAGGCAGGACAGGCCATGGAGAACTGGGAGCCTTGTTATGCTGATGGGCGGGATGTAAATTGCCAACAGACACTCGGGAGAAGTGTATGGTGTTTCCTGAAACATCTAAGAAACAAAGCAACAGAGCCTAGGACACTTCCACTTATGGTCCTATAGCTTAGGGATATTAAAATCAAAAAGACACAGCCACCCCAAAGTTTGGGACGCCTCTGTTTACAAGAACCTCATTTACAGTACAAGTTCAACATCGCAGAAAGTGAAAAATGGGTAAAGAAATTGTGGTATTTACTTGCAAAGCAATATCACTCAGCAATGAAATCTATGTCATCAGGCCCTTAGCAGCACAATGAGTGGATTCAGGTATGATGATTCTAACTGAAATAAGTCACACAGAAAAAGAAACATCATAAGGTATCAGTAATACACGGAATGTAAACTTGGCTACACAGGAACTGAATTCCAAAACAGAACAGGGTCTCAAATTTAGAAAACCAACTTATGCTTGCTTAAGGGGAAAGGTGAGTTGGGGTGCTGCATAAAACCAGAGATTGAAATGAGCACAGATAAAGTTCCTTAAGCCAAATATGGAATAGACAAGAGCTACTCCTTGCTCAACGAAATGGACTCAACACCGCATATTAAACGCCTAAGAATGTACCTGACTAGTAAGTATCTTAAAACCTATGGATTGCTATGTCTCCGAAAGACAATCAAGTGTGTGTACGGGGCATAAACGCAGCAGTGATAGGATTGGAGAGGTTCGGTGAGCAAATGAAGACCCTTTGCAGTCATATTGCATGGTACCCATTCCACGGGTTTCAACTACCCAGGTTTAAGGTATTCTTCCTTCAGCTAAAATATGCATGTGGAACCTAGAGTATGATCAACCATGTGATCGGGAGACGTGTTCAAATATGTCTCAGTTTTCATACCCTGGTACTCGGGTGCAATATTCCAGACGCTTTACTAACACTCTCCCGACTTGGAGAGTCAGTCCCTTTAACCTCCTGTTTGGCCCAGTTTGCAATTTCTGCGGAAGATGAACAGGAATAGGGAGAACCAATGAGAGACTAGCTGGAGGTGTCTGGACGGGCAAATTTAACTCTCATTTCCCACCAGGAAGAGGAAATAACCAAAGGCTCAGCGTGCTGTGCCGGAACCAGATTAGGGCCTGAAGCCATCCTGCGGTGTTGCGGCCAGCTCACAAGAAAGCGAGTTGAAGAAAGGAGCTCAGGGGCACTGTAATTCACAAATCTGCAGAGTTATAAATGACAGCTATCGTCCAAAAATATACTGAAGTAAGGCTGCCAAGAGGACTTGAAAGCGGGGCAGAATTGCAGGAAACCGATTTCAGGAGGTAGACTGGAATTGCATTGAAAGCATAGGAAAAGAGGCAGAACGTCCACAATGATGCACTTGGCCAAAAAGTGCGTATGCGTTTTTTCCTGAATATATTCAGGAAAAAACGCATACGCCCTTTTTGGCCAACCAAGCAAGCTTGCAAAGGAAATCTGCACTACAATGAAGTCTCACTTCCCCCTGGTCAAAAGGGCCATCTGAGAAAAGTGTAAAATCCAGCAAGGCAGGACAGGCCATGGAGAACTGGGAGCCTTGTTATGCTGATGGGCAGGATGTAAATTGCCAACAGACACTCGGGAGAAGTGTATGGTGTTTCCTGAAACATCTAAGAAACAAAGCAACAGAGCCTAGGGCACTTCCACTTATGGTCCTATAGCTTAGGGAAATTAAAATCCAAAAGACACAGCCACCCCAATTTGGGACGCCTCTGTTTATAAGAACCTCATTTACCATACAAGTTCAATATCACAGAAAGTGAAAAATGGATAAATAACTTGTGGTACTTACGTACAATGCAGTATCACTCAGCAATGAAATCTATGTCATCAGGCCCGTAGCAGCATAATGAGTGGTTCGGGTACGATGATTCTAACTGAAATAATTCACACAGAAAAAGAAACATCATAAGATATCAGTAATACACGGAATGTAAACTTGGCTACACAGGAACTGAATTACAGAACAGAACAGGGTCTCAAATTTAGAAAACCAACTTATGCTTGCTTAAGGGGAAAGGTGAGTTGGGGTGCTGCATAAAACCAGAGATTGAAATGAGCACAGATAAAGTTCCTTAAGCCAAATATGGAATAGACAAGAGCTACTCCTTGCTCAACGAAATGGACTCAACACCCCATATTAAACGCCTAAGAATGTACCTGACTAGTAAGTATCTTAAAACCTATGGATTGCTATGTCTCCATAAGAGAATCAAGCGTGTGTACAGGGGCATAAACGCAGCAGTGATAGGATTGGAGAGGTTCGGTGAGCAGATGAAGACCCTTTGAAGTCATATTGCATGGTACCCATTACACGGGTCTCAACTCTCCAGGTTTAAGGTATTCTTCCTTCAGCTAAAACATGCATGTGGAACCCAGAGTATGATCAACCGTGTGAACGGGAGACGTGTTCAAATATGTCTCAGTTTTCCTCCCCTGGTACTCGGGTGCAACATTCCAGACGCTTTACTAACACTCTCCCCACTTGGAGAGTCAGCGCCTTTAACATCCTGTTTGGCCCAGTTTGCAATTTCTGCGGAAGATGAACAGGAATAGGGAGAACCAATGAGAGACTAGCTGGAGGTGTCTGGACGGGCAAATTTAACTCTCATTTCCCACCAGGAAGAGGAAATAACCAAAGGCTCAGCGTGCCGTGCCGGAACCAGATTAGGGCCTGAAGCCATCCTGCGGTGTTGCGGCCAGCTCACAAGAAAGCGAGTTGAAGAAAGGAGCTCAGGGGCACTGTAATTCACAAACCTGCAGAGTTATAAATGACAGCTATCGTCCAAAAATATATTGAAGTAAGGCTGCCAAGAGGACTTGAAAGCGGGGCAGAATTGCAGGAAACCGATTTCAGGAGGTAGACTGGAATTGCATTGAAAGCATAGGAAAAGAGGCAGAACGTCCACAATGATGCACTTGGCGAAAAAGTGTGTATGCGTTTTTTCCTGAATATATTCAGGAAAAAACGCATACACCCTTTTTGGCCAACCAAGCAAGCTTGCAAAGGAAATCTGCACTACAATGAAGTCTAACTTCCCCCCGGTCAAAAGGGCCATCTGAAAAAAGTGTAAAATCCAGCAAGGCAGGACAGGCCATGGAGAACTGGGAGCCTTGTTATGCTGATGGGCGGGATGTAAATTGCCAACAGACACTCGGGAGAAGTGTATGGTGTTTCCTGAAACATCTAAGAAACAAAGCAACAGAGCCTAGGACACTTCCACTTATGGTCCTATAGCTTAGGGAAATTAAAATCAAAAAGACACAGCCACCCCAAAGTTTGGGACGCCTCTGTTTACAAGAACCTCATTTACAGTACAAGTTCAACATCGCAGAAAGTGAAAAATGGGTAAAGAAATTGTGGTATTTACTTGCAAAGCAATATCACTCAGCAATGAAATCTATGTCATCAGGCCCTTAGCAGCACAATGAGTGGATTCAGGTATGATGATTCTAACTGAAATAAGTCACACAGAAAAAGAAACATCATAAGGTATCAGTAATACACGGAATGTAAACTTGGCTACACAGGAACTGAATTACAGAACAGAACAGGGTCTCAAATTTAGAAAACCAACTTATGCTTGCTTAAGGGGAAAGGTGAGTTGGGGTGCTGCATAAAACCAGAGATTGAAATGAGCACAGATACAGTTCCTTAAGCCAAATATGGAATAGACAAGAGCTACTCCTTGCTCAACGAAATGGACTCAACACCGCATATTAAACGCCTAAGAATGTACCTGACTAGTAAGTATCTTAAAACCTATGGATTGCTATGTCTCCGAAAGACAATCAAGTGTGTGTACGGGGCATAAACGCAGCAGTGATAGGATTGGAGAGGTTCGGTGAGCAAATGAAGACCCTTTGCAGTCATATTGCATGGTACCCATTCCACGGGTTTCAACTACCCAGGTTTAAGGTATTCTTCCTTCAGCTAAAATATGCATGTGGAACCTAGAGTATGATCAACCATGTGATCGGGAGACGTGTTCAAATATGTCTCAGTTTTCATACCCTGGTACTCGGGTGCAATATTCCAGACGCTTTACTAACACTCTCCCGACTTGGAGAGTCAGTCCCTTTAACCTCCTGTTTGGCCCAGTTTGCAATTTCTGCGGAAGATGAACACGAATAGGGAGAACCAATGAGAGACTAGCTGGAGGTGTCTGGACGGGCAAATTTAACTCTCATTTCCCACCAGGAAGAGGAAATAACCAAAGGCTCAGCGTGCTGTGCCGGAACCAGATTAGGGCCTGAAGCCATCCTGCGGTGTTGCGGCCAGCTCACAAGAAAGCGAGTTGAAGAAAGGAGCTCAGGGGCACTGTAATTCACAAATCTGCAGAGTTATAAATGACAGCTATCGTCCAAAAATATACTGAAGTAAGGCTGCCAAGAGGACTTGAAAGCGGGGCAGAATTGCAGGAAACCGATTTCAGGAGGTAGACTGGAATTGCATTGAAAGCATAGGAAAAGAGGCAGAACGTCCACAATGATGCACTTGGCCAAAAAGTGCGTATGCGTTTTTTCCTGAATATATTCAGGAAAAAACGCATACGCCCTTTTTGTCCAACCAAGCAAGCTTGCAAAGGAAATCTGCACTACAATGAAGTCTCACTTCCCCCTGGTCAAAAGGGCCATCTGAGAAAAGTGTAAAATCCAGCAAGGCAGGACAGGCCATGGAGAACTGGGAGCCTTGTTATGCTGATGGGCAGGATGTAAATTGCCAACAGACACTCGGGAGAAGTGTATGGTGTTTCCTGAAACATCTAAGAAACAAAGCAACAGAGCCTAGGGCACTTCCACTTATGGTCCTATAGCTTAGGGAAATTAAAATCCAAAAGACACAGCCACCCCAATTTGGGACGCCTCTGTTTATAAGAACCTCATTTACCATACAAGTTCAATATCACAGAAAGTGAAAAATGGATAAATAACTTGTGGTACTTACGTACAATGCAGTATCACTCAGCAATGAAATCTATGTCATCAGGCCCGTAGCAGCATAATGAGTGGTTCGGGTACGATGATTCTAACTGAAATAATTCACACAGAAAAAGAAACATCATAAGATATCACTAATACACGGAATGTAAACTTGGCTACACAGGAACTGAATTACAGAACAGAACAGGGTCTCAAATTTAGAAAACCAACTTATGCTTGCTTAAGGGGAAAGGTGAGTTGGGGTGCTGCATAAAACCAGAGATTGAAATGAGCACAGATAAAGTTCCTTAAGCCAAATATGGAATAGACAAGAGCTACTCCTTGCTCAACGAAATGGACTCAACACCCCATATTAAACGCCTAAGAATGTACCTGACTAGTAAGTATCTTAAAACCTATGGATTGCTATGTCTCCATAAGAGAATCAAGCGTGTGTACAGGGGCATAAACGCAGAAGTGATAGGATTGGAGAGGTTCGGTGAGCAGATGAAGACCCTTTGAAGTCATATTGCATGGTACCCATTACACGGGTCTCAACTCTCCAGGTTTAAGGTATTCTTCCTTCAGCTAAAACATGCATGTGGAACCCAGAGTATGATCAACCGTGTGAACGGGAGACGTGTTCAAATATGTCTCAGTTTTCCTCCCCTGGTACTCGGGTGCAACATTCCAGACGCTTTACTAACAGTCTCCCGACTTGGAGAGTCAGTCCCTTTAACCTCCTGTTTGGCCCAGTTTGCAATTTCTGCGGAAGATGAACAGGAATAGGGAGAACCAATGAGAGACTAGCTGGAGGTGTCTGGACGGGCAAATTTAACTCTCATTTCCCACCAGGAAGAGGAAATAACCAAAGGCTCAGCGTGCTGTGCCGGAACCAGATTAGGGCCTGAAGCCATCCTGCGGTGTTGCGGCCAGGTCACAAGAAAGCGAGTTGAAGAAAGGAGCTCAGGGGCACTGTAATTCACAAATCTGCAGAGTTATAAATGACAGCTATCGTCCAAAAATATACTGAAGTAAGGCTGCCAAGAGGACTTGAAAGCGGGGCAGAATTGCAGGAAACCGATTTCAGGAGGTAGACTGGAATTGCATTGAAAGCATAGGAAAAGAGGCAGAACGTCCACAATGATGCACTTGGCCAAAAAGGGCGTATGCGTTTTTTCCTGAATATATTCAGGAAAAAACGCATACGCCCTTTTTGGCCAACCAAGCAAGCTTGCAAAGGAAATCTGCACTACAATGAAGTCTAACTTCCCCCCGGTCAAAAGGGCCATCTGAAAAAAGTGTAAAATCCAGCAAGGCAGGACAGGCCATGGAGAACTGGGAGCCTTGTTATGCTGATGGGCGGGATGTAAATTGCCAACAGACACTCGGGAGAAGTGTATGGTGTTTCCTGAAACATCTAAGAAACAAAGCAACAGAGCCTAGGACACTTCCACTTATGGTCCTATAGCTTAGGGAAATTAAAATCAAAAAGACACAGCCACCCCAAAGTTTGGGATGCCTCTGTTTACAAGAACCTCATTTACAGTACAAGTTCAACATCGCAGAAAGTGAAAAATGGGTAAAGAAATTGTGGTATTTACTTGCAAAGCAATATCACTCAGCAATGAAATCTATGTCATCAGGCCCTTAGCAGCACAATGAGTGGATTCAGGTATGATGATTCTAACTGAAATAAGTCACACAGAAAAAGAAACATCATAAGGTATCAGTAATACACGGAATGTAAACTTGGCTACACAGGAACTGAATTACAGAACAGAACAGGGTCTCAAATTTAGAAAACCAACTTATGCTTGCTTAAGGGTAAAGGTGAGTTGGGGTGCTGCATAAAACCAGAGATTGAAATGAGCACAGATAAAGTTCCTTAAGCCAAATATGGAATAGACAAGAGCTACTCCTTGCTCAACGAAATGGACTCAACACCGCATATTAAACGCCTAAGAATGTACCTGACTAGTAAGTATCTTAAAACCTATGGATTGCTATGTCTCCGAAAGACAATCAAGTGTGTGTACGGGGCATAAACGCAGCAGTGATAGGATTGGAGAGGTTCGGTGAGCAAATGAAGACCCTTTGCAGTCATATTGCATGGTACCCATTCCACGGGTTTCAACTACCCAGGTTTAAGGTATTCTTCCTTCAGCTAAAATATGCATGTGGAACCTAGAGTATGATCAACCATGTGATCGGGAGACGTGTTCAAATATGTCTCAGTTTTCATACCCTGGTACTCGGGTGCAATATTCCAGACGCTTTACTAACACTCTCCCGACTTGGAGAGTCAGTCCCTTTAACCTCCTGTTTGGCCCAGTTTGCAATTTCTGCGGAAGATGAACACGAATAGGGAGAACCAATGAGAGACTAGCTGGAGGTGTCTGGACGGGCAAATTTAACTCTCATTTCCCACCAGGAAGAGGAAATAAGCAAAGGCTCAGCGTGCTGTGCCGGAACAAGATTAGGGCCTGAAGCCATCCTGCGGTGTTGCGGCCAGCTCACAAGAAAGCGAGTTGAAGAAAGGAGCTCAGGGGCACTGTAATTCACAAATCTGCAGAGTTATAAATGACAGCTATCGTCCAAAAATATACTGAAGTAAGGCTGCCAAGAGGACTTGAAAGCGGGGCAGAATTGCAGGAAACCGATTTCAGGAGGTAGACTGGAATTGCATTGAAAGCATAGGAAAAGAGGCAGAACGTCCACAATGATGCACTTGGCCAAAAAGTGCGTATGCGTTTTTTCCTGAATATATTCAGGAAAAAACGCATACGCCCTTTTTGGCCAACCAAGCAAGCTTGCAAAGGAAATCTGCACTACAATGAAGTCTCACTTCCCCCTGGTCAAAAGGGCCATCTGAGAAAAGTGTAAAATCCAGCAAGGCAGGACAGGCCATGGAGAACTGGGAGCCTTGTTATGCTGATGGGCAGGATGTAAATTGCCAACAGACACTCGGGAGAAGTGTATGGTGTTTCCTGAAACATCTAAGAAACAAAGCAACAGAGCCTAGGGCACTTCCACTTATGGTCCTATAGCTTAGGGAAATTAAAATCCAAAAGACACAGCCACCCCAATTTGGGACGCCTCTGTTTATAAGAACCTCATTTACCATACAAGTTCAATATCACAGAAAGTGAAAAATGGATAAATAACTTGTGGTACTTACGTACAATGCAGTATCACTCAGCAATGAAATCTATGTCATCAGGCCCGTAGCAGCATAATGAGTGGTTCGGGTACGATGATTCTAACTGAAATAATTCACACAGAAAAAGAAACATCATAAGATATCACTAATACACGGAATGTAAACTTGGCTACACAGGAACTGAATTACAGAACAGAACAGGGTCTCAAATTTAGAAAACCAACTTATGCTTGCTTAAGGGGAAAGGTGAGTTGGGGTGCTGCATAAAACCAGAGATTGAAATGAGCACAGATAAAGTTCCTTAAGCCAAATATGGAATAGACAAGAGCTACTCCTTGCTCAACGAAATGGACACAACACCCCATATTAAACGCCTAAGAATGTACCTGACTAGTAAGTATCTTAAAACCTATGGATTGCTATGTCTCCATAAGAGAATCAAGCGTGTGTACAGGGGCATAAACGCAGCAGTGATAGGATTGGAGAGGTTCGGTGAGCAGATGAAGACCCTTTGAAGTCATATTGCATGGTACCCTTTACACGGGTCTCAACTCTCCAGGTTTAAGGTATTCTCCCTTCAGCTAGAACATGCATGTGGAACCCAGAGTATGATCAACCGTGTGAACGGGAGACGTGTTCAAATATGTCTCAGTTTTCCTCCCCTGGTACTCGGGTGCAACATTCCAGACGCTTTACTAACACTCTCCCCACTTGGAGAGTCAGCGCCTTTAACATCCTGTTTGGCCCAGTTTGCAATTTCTGCGGAAGATGAACACGAATAGGGAGAACCAATGAGAGACTAGCTGGAGGTGTCTGGACGGGCAAATTTAACTCTCATTTCCCACCAGGAAGAGGAAATAACCAAAGGCTCAGCGTGCCGTGCCGGAACCAGATTAGGGCCTGAAGCCATCCTGCGGTGTTGCGGCCAGCTCACAAGAAAGCGAGTTGAAGAAAGGAGCTCAGGGGCACTGTAATTCACAAACCTGCAGAGTTATACATGACAGCTATCGTCCAAAAATATACTGAAGTAAGGCTGCCAAGAGGACTTGAAAGCGGGGCAGAATTGCAGGAAACCGATTTCAGGAGGTAGACTGGTATTGCATTGAAAGCATAGGAAAAGAGGCAGAACGTCCACAATGATGCACTTGGCCAAAAAGGGCGTATGCGTTTTTTCCTGAATATATTCAGGAAAAAACGCATACGCCCTTTTTGGCCAACCAAGCAAGCTTGCAAAGGAAATCTGCACTACAATGAAGTCTCACTTCCCCCCGGTCAAAAGGGCCATCTGAAAAAAGTGTAAAATCCAGCAAGGCAGGACAGGCCATGGAGAACTGGGAGCCTTGTTATGCTGATGGGCGGGATGTAAATTGCCAACAGACACTCGGGAGAAGTGTATGGTGTTTCCTGAAACATCTAAAAAACAAAGCAACAGAGCCTAGGACACTTCCACTTATGGTCCTATAGCTTAGGGAAATTAAAATCAAAAAGACACAGCCACCCCAAAGTTTGGGACGCCTCTGTTTACAAGAACCTCATTTACCGTACAAGTTCAACATCGCAGAAAGTGAAAAATGGATAAAGAACTTGTGGTACTTACGTACAATGCAGTATCACTCAGCAGTGAAATCTATGTCATCAGGCCCTTAGCAGCACAATGAGTGGATTCAGGTACGATGATTCTAACTGAAATAAGTCACACAGAAAAAGAAACATCATAAGGTATCAGTAATACACGGAATGTAAACTTGGCTACACAGGAACTGAATTACAGAACAGAACAGGGTCTCAAATTTAGAAAACCAACTTATGCTTGCTTAAGGGGAAAGGTGAGTTGGGGTGCTGCATAAAACCAGAGATTGAAATGAGCACAGATAAAGTTCCTTAAGCCAAATATGGAATAGACAAGAGCTACTCCTTGCTCAACGAAATGGACACAACACCCCATATTAAACGCCTAAGAATGTACCTGACTAGTAAGTATCTTAAAACCTATGGATTGCTATGTCTCCATAAGAGAATCAAGCGTGTGTACAGGGGCATAAACGCAGCAGTGATAGGATTGGAGAGGTTCGGTGAGCAGATGAAGACCCTTTGAAGTCATATTGCATGGTACCCTTTACACGGGTCTCAACTCTCCAGGTTTAAGGTATTCTCCCTTCAGCTAGAACATGCATGTGGAACCCAGAGTATGATCAACCGTGTGAACGGGAGACGTGTTCAAATATGTCTCAGTTTTCCTCCCCTGGTACTCGGGTGCAACATTCCAGACGCTTTACTAACACTCTCCCCACTTGGAGAGTCAGCGCCTTTAACATCCTGTTTGGCCCAGTTTGCAATTTCTGCGGAAGATGAACAGGAATAGGGAGAACCAATGAGAGACTAGCTGGAGGTGTCTGGACGGGCAAATTTAACTCTCATTTCCCACCAGGAAGAGGAAATAACCAAAGGCTCAGCGTGCCGTGCCGGAACCAGATTAGGGCCTGAAGCCATCCTGCGGTGTTGCGGCCAGCTCACAAGAAAGCGAGTTGAAGAAAGGAGCTCAGGGGCACTGTAATTCACAAACCTGCAGAGTTATAAATGACAGCTATCGTCCAAAAATATATTGAAGTAAGGCTGCCAAGAGGACTTGAAAGCGGGGCAGAATTGCAGGAAACTGATTTCAGGAGGTAGACTGGAATTGCATTGAAAGCATAGGAAAAGAGGCAGAACGTCCACAATGATGCACTTGGCCAAAAAGGGCGTATGCGTTTTTTCCTGAATATATTCAGGAAAAAACGCATACGCCCTTTTTGGCCAACCAAGCAAGCTTGCAAAGGAAATCTGCACTACAATGAAGTCTCACTTCCCCCCGGTCAAAAGGGCCATCTGAAAAAAGTATAAAATCCAGCAAGGCAGGACAGGCCATGGAGAACTGGGAGCCTTGTTATCCTGATGGGCGGGATGTAAATTGCCAACAGACACTCGGGAGAAGTGTATGGTGTTTCCTGAAACATCTAAGAAACAAAGCAACAGAGCCTAGGGCACTTCCACTTATGGTCCTATAGCTTAGGGAAATTAAAATCAAAAAGACACATCCACCCCAATTTGGGACGCCTCTGTTTACAAGAACCTCATTTACCGTACAAGTTCAATATCACAGAAAGTGAAAAATGGATAAAGAACTTGTGGTACTTACGTACAATGCAGTATCACTCAGCAATGAAATCTATGTCATCAGGCCCTTAGCAGCACAATGAGTGGATTCAGGTATGACGATTCTAACTGAAATAAGTCACACAGAAAAAGAAACATCATAAGGTATCAGTAATACACGGAATGTAAACTTGGCTACACAGGAACTGAATTACAGAACAGAACAGGGTCTCAAATTTAGAAAACCAACTTATGCTTGCTTAAGGGGAAAGGTGAGTTGGGGTGCTGCATAAAACCAGAGATTGAAATGAGCACAGATAAAGTTCCTTAAGCCAAATATGGAATAGACAAGAGCTACTCCTTGCTCAACGAAATGGACTCAACACCGCATATTAAACGCCTAAGAATGTACCTGACTAGTAAGTATCTTAAAACCTATGGATTGCTATGTCTCCGAAAGACAATCAAGTGTGTGTACGGGGCATAAAGGCAGCGGTGATAGGATTGGAGAGGTTCGGTGAGCAAATGAAGACCCTTTGCAGTCATATTGCATGGTACCCATTCCACGGGTTTCAACTACCCAGGTTTAAGGTATTCTTCCTTCAGCTAAAACATGCATGTGGAACCTAGAGTATGATCAACCATGTGATCGGGAGACGTGTTCAAATATGTCTCAGTTTTCATACCCTGGTACTCGGGTGCAACATTCCAGACGCTTTACTAAAACTCTCCCGACTTGGAGAGTCAGTCCCTTTAACCTCCTGTTTGGCCCAGTTTGCAATTTCTGCGGAAGATGAACAGGAATAGGGAGAACCAATGAGAGACTAGCTGGAGGTGTCTGGAAGGGCAAATTTAACTCTCATTTCCCACCAGGAAGAGGAAATAACCAAAGGCTCAGCGTACTGTGCTGGAATCAGATTAGGGCCTGAAGCCATCCTGCGGTGTTGCGGCCAGGTCACAAGAAAGCGAGTTGAAGAAAGGAGCTCAGGGGCACTGTAATTCACAAACCTGCAGAGTTATAAATGACAGCTATCGTCCAAAAATATACTGAAGTAAGGCTGCCAAGAGGACTTGAAAGCGGGGCAGAATTGCAGGAAACCGATTTCAGGAGGTAGACTGGAATTGCATTGAAAGCATAGGAAAAGAGGCAGAACGTCCACAATGATGCACTTGGCCAAAAAGTGCGTATGCGTTTTTTCCTGAATATATTCAGGAAAAAACGCATACGCCCTTTTTGGCCAACCAAGCAAGCTTGCAAAGGAAATCTGCACTACAATGAAGTCTCACTTCCCCCTGGTCAAAAGGGCCATCTGAGAAAAGTGTAAAATCCAGCAAGGCAGGACAGGCCATGGAGAACTGGGAGCCTTGTTATGCTGATGGGCGGGATGTAAATTGCCAACAGACACTCGGGAGAAGTGTATGGTGTTTCCTGAAACATCTAAGAAACAAAGCAACAGAGCCTAGGGCACTTCCACTTATGGTCCTATAGCTTAGGGAAATTAAAATCCAAAAGACACAGCCACCCCAATTTGGGACGCCTCTGTTTATAAGAACCTCATTTACCATACAAGTTCAATATCACAGAAAGTGAAAAATGGATAAATAACTTGTGGTACTTACGTACAATGCAGTATCACTCAGCAATGAAATCTATGTCATCAGGCCCGTAGCAGCATAATGAGTGGTTCGGGTACGATGATTCTAACTGAAATAATTCACACAGAAAAAGAAACATCATAAGATATCACTAATACACGGAATGTAAACTTGGCTACACAGGAACTGAATTACAGAACAGAACAGGGTCTCAAATTTAGAAAACCAACTTATGCTTGCTTAAGGGGAAAGGTGAGTTGGGGTGCTGCATAAAACCAGAGATTGAAATGAGCACAGATAAAGTTCCTTAAGCCAAATATGGAATAGACAAGAGCTACTCCTTGCTCAACGAAATGGACTCAACACCCCATATTAAACGCCTAAGAATGTACCTGACTAGTAAGTATCTTAAAACCTATGGATTGCTATGTCTCCATAAGAGAATCAAGCGTGTGTACAGGGGCATAAACGCAGCAGTGATAGGATTGGAGAGGTTCGGTGAGCAGATGAAGACCCTTTGAAGTCATATTGCATGGTACCCATTACACGGGTCTCAACTCTCCAGCTTTAAGGTATTCTTCCTTCAGCTAAAACATGCATGTGGAACCCAGAGTATGATCAACCGTGTGAACGGGAGACGTGTTCAAATATGTTTCAGTTTTCCTCCCCTGGTACTCGGGTGCAACATTCCAGACGCTTTACTAACACTCTCCCCACTTGGAGAGTCAGCGCCTTTAACATCCTGTTTGGCCCAGTTTGCAATTTCTGCGGAAGATGAACAGGAATAGGGAGAACCAATGAGAGACTAGCTGGAGGTGTCTGGACGGGCAAATTTAACTCTCATTTCCCACCAGGAAGAGGAAATAACCAAAGGCTCAGCGTGCCGTGCCGGAACCAGATTAGGGCCTGAAGCCATCCTGCGGTGTTGCGGCCAGCTCACAAGAAAGCGAGTTGAAGAAAGGAGCTCAGGGGCACTGTAATTCACAAACCTGCAGAGTTATAAATGACAGCTATCGTCCAAAAATATATTGAAGTAAGGCTGCCAAGAGGACTTGAAAGCGGGGCAGAATTGCAGGAAACCGATTTCAGGAGGTAGACTGGAATTGCATTGAAAGCATAGGAAAAGAGGCAGAACGTCCACAATGATGCACTTGGCCAAAAAGGGCGTATGCGTTTTTTCCTGAATATATTCAGGAAAAAACGCATACGCCCTTTTTGGCCAACCAAGCAAGCTTGCAAAGGAAATCTGCACTACAATGAAGTCTCACTTCCCCCCGGTCAAAAGGGCCATCTGAAAAAAGTGTAAAATCCAGCAAGGCAGGACAGGCCATGGAGAGCTGGGAGCCTTGTTATGCTGATGGGCGGGATGTAAATTGCCAACAGACACTCGGGAGAAGTGTATGGTGTTTCCTGAAACATCTAAAAAACAAAGCAACAGAGCCTAGGACACTTCAACTTATGGTCCTATAGCTTAGGGAAATTAAAATCAAAAAGACACAGCCACCCCAAAGTTTGGGACGCCTCTGTTTACAAGAACCTCATTTACAGTACAAGTTCAACATTGCAGAAAGTGAAAAATGGATAAAGAAATTGTGGTATTTACTTGCAAAGCAATATCACTCAGCAATGAAATCTATGTCATCAGGCCCTTAGCAGCACAATGAGTGGATTCAGGTATGATGATTCTAACTGAAATAAGTCACACAGAAAAAGAAACATCATAAGGTATCAGTAATACACGGAATGTAAACTTGGCTACACAGGAACTGAATTACAGAACAGAACAGGGTCTCAAATTTAGAAAACCAACTTATGCTTGCTTAAGGGGAAAGGTGAGTTGGGGTGCTGCATAAAACCAGAGATTGAAATGAGCACAGATAAAGTTCCTTAAGCCAAATATGGAATAGACAAGAGCTACTCCTTGCTCAACGAAATGGACTCAACACCCCATATTAAACGCCTAAGAATGTACCTGACTAGTAAGTATCTTAAAACCTATGGATTGCTATGTCTCCGAAAGACAATCAAGTGTGTGTACGGGGCATAAACGCAGCAGTGATAGGATTGGAGAGGTTCGGTGAGCAAATGAAGACCCTTTGCAGTCATATTGCATGGTACCCATTCCACGGGTTTCAACTACCCAGGTTTAAGGTATTCTTCCTTCAGCTAAAACATGCATGTGGAACCTAGAGTATGATCAACCATGTGATCGGGAGACGTGTTCAAATATGTCTCAGTTTTCATACCCTGGTACTCGGGTGCAACATTCCAGATGCTTTACTAACACTCTCCCGACTTGGAGAGTCAGTCCCTTTAACCTCCTGTTTGGCCCAGTTTGCAATTTCTGCGGAAGATGAACAGGAATAGGGAGAACCAATGAGAGACTAGCTGGAGGTGTCTGGACGGGCAAATTTAACTCTCATTTCCCACCAGGAAGAGGAAATAACCAAAGGCTCAGCGTGCTGTGCCGGAACCAGATTAGGGCCTGAAGCCATCCTGCGGTGTTGCGGCCAGCTCACAAGAAAGCGAGTTGAAGAAAGGAGCTCAGGGGCACTGTAATTCACAAATCTGCAGAGTTATAAATGACAGCTATCGTCCAAAAATATACTGAAGTAAGGCTGCCAAGAGGACTTGAAAGCGGGGCAGAATTGCAGGAAACCGATTTCAGGAGGTAGACTGGAATTGTATTGAAAGCATAGGAAAAGAGGCAGAACGTCCACAATGATGCACTTGTCTAAAAAGTGCGTATGCGTTTTTTCCTGAATATATTCAGGAAAAAACGCATACGCCCTTTTTAGCCAACCAAGCAAGCTTGCAAAGGAAATCTGCACTACAATGAAGTCTCACTTCCCCCCGGTCAAAAGGGCCATCTGAAAAAAGTGTAAAATCCAGAAAGGCAGGACAGGCCATGGAGAACTGGGAGCCTTGTTATGCTGATGGGCGGGATGTAAATTGCCAACAGACACTCGGGAGAAGTGTATGGTGTTTCCTGAAACATCTAAGAAACAAAGCAACAGAGCCTAGGGCACTTCCACTTATGGTCCTATAGCTTAGGGAAATTAAAATCAAAAAGACACAGTCACCCCAATTTGGGACGCCTCTGTTTACAAGAACCTCATTTACCGTACAAGTTCAATATCACAGAAAGTGAAAAATGGATAAAGAACTTGTGGTTCTTACGTACAATGCAGTATCACTCAGCAATGAAATCTATGTCATCAGGCCCGTAGCAGCATAATGAGTGGATTCGGGTACGATGATTCTAACTGAAATAAGTCACACAGAAAAAGAAACATCATAAGATATCACTAATACACGGAATGTAAACTTGGCTACACAGGAACTGAATTACAGAACAGAACAGGGTCTCAAATTTAGAAAACCAACTTATGCTTGCTTAAGGGGAAAGGTGAGTTGGGGTGCTGCATAAAACCAGAGATTGAAATGAGCACAGATAAAGTTCCTTAAGCCAAATATGGAATAGACAAGAGCTACTCCTTGCTCAACGAAATGGACTCAACACCCCATATTAAACGCCTAAGAATGTACCTGACTAGTAAGTATCTTAAAACCTATGGATTGCTATGTCTCCATAAGAGAATCAAGCGTGTGTACAGGGGCATAAACGCAGCAGTGATAGGATTGGAGAGGTTCGGTGAGCAGATGAAGACCCTTTGAAGTCATATTGCATGGTACCCTTTACACGGGTCTCAACTCTCCAGGTTTAAGGTATTCTTCCTTCAGCTAGAACATGCATGTGGAACCCAGAGTATGATCAACCGTGTGAACGGGAGACGTGTTCAGATATGTCTCAGTTTTCCTCCCCTGGTACTCGGGTGCAACATTCCAGACGCTTTACTAACACTCTCCCCACTTGGAGAGTCAGCGCCTTTAACATCCTGTTTGGCCCAGTTTGCAATTTCTGCGGAAGATGAACAGGAATAGGGAGAACCAATGAGAGACTAGCTGGAGGTGTCTGGACGGGCAAATTTAACTCTCATTTCCCACCAGGAAGAGGAAATAACCAAAGGCTCAGCGTGCCGTGCCGGAACCAGATTAGGGCCTGAAGCCATCCTGCGGTGTTGCGGCCAGCTCACAAGAAAGCGAGTTGAAGAAAGGAGCTCAGGGGCACTGTAATTCACAAACCTGCAGAGTTATACATGACAGCTATCGTCCAAAAATATACTGAAGTAAGGCTGCCAAGAGGACTTGAAAGCGGGGCAGAATTGCAGGAAACCGATTTCAGGAGGTAGACTGGTATTGCATTGAAAGCATAGGAAAAGAGGCAGAACGTCCACAATGATGCACTTGGCCAAAAAGGGCGTATGCGTTTTTTCCTGAATATATTCAGGAAAAAACGCATACGCCCTTTTTGGCCAACCAAGCAAGCTTGCAAAGGAAATCTGCACTACAATGAAGTCTCACTTCCCCCCGGTCAAAAGGGCCATCTGAAAAAAGTGTAAAATCCAGCAAGGCAGGACAGGCCATGGAGAACTGGGAGCCTTGTTATGCTGATGGGCGGGATGTAAATTGCCAACAGACACTCGGGAGAAGTGTATGGTGTTTCCTGAAACATCTAAAAAACAAAGCAACAGAGCCTAGGACACTTCCACTTATGGTCCTATAGCTTAGGGAAATTAAAATCAAAAAGACACAGCCACCCCAAAGTTTGGGACGCCTCTGTTTACAAGAACCTCATTTACCGTACAAGTTCAACATCGCAGAAAGTGAAAAATGGATAAAGAACTTGTGGTACTTACGTACAATGCAGTATCACTCAGCAGTGAAATCTATGTCATCAGGCCCTTAGCAGCACAATGAGTGGATTCAGGTACGATGATTCTAACTGAAATAAGTCACACAGAAAAAGAAACATCATAAGGTATCAGTAATACACGGAATGTAAACTTGGCTACACAGGAACTGAATTACAGAACAGAACAGGGTCTCAAATTTAGAAAACCAACTTATGCTTGCTTAAGGGGAAAGGTGAGTTGGGGTGCTGCATAAAACCAGAGATTGAAATGAGCACAGATAAAGTTCCTTAAGCCAAATATGGAATAGACAAGAGCTACTCCTTGCTCAACGAAATGGACACAACACCCCATATTAAACGCCTAAGAATGTACCTGACTAGTAAGTATCTTAAAACCTATGGATTGCTATGTCTCCATAAGAGAATCAAGCGTGTGTACAGGGGCATAAACGCAGCAGTGATAGGATTGGAGAGGTTCGGTGAGCAGATGAAGACCCTTTGAAGTCATATTGCATGGTACCCTTTACACGGGTCTCAACTCTCCAGGTTTAAGGTATTCTCCCTTCAGCTAGAACATGCATGTGGAACCCAGAGTATGATCAACCGTGTGAACGGGAGACGTGTTCAAATATGTCTCAGTTTTCCTCCCCTGGTACTCGGGTGCAACATTCCAGACGCTTTACTAACACTCTCCCCACTTGGAGAGTCAGCGCCTTTAACATCCTGTTTGGCCCAGTTTGCAATTTCTGCGGAAGATGAACAGGAATAGGGAGAACCAATGAGAGACTAGCTGGAGGTGTCTGGACGGGCAAATTTAACTCTCATTTCCCACCAGGAAGAGGAAATAACCAAAGGCTCAGCGTGCCGTGCCGGAACCAGATTAGGGCCTGAAGCCATCCTGCGGTGTTGCGGCCAGCTCACAAGAAAGCGAGTTGAAGAAAGGAGCTCAGGGGCACTGTAATTCACAAACCTGCAGAGTTATAAATGACAGCTATCGTCCAAAAATATATTGAAGTAAGGCTGCCAAGAGGACTTGAAAGCGGGGCAGAATTGCAGGAAAATGATTTCAGGAGGTAGACTGGAATTGCATTGAAAGCATAGGAAAAGAGGCAGAACGTCCACAATGATGCACTTGGCCAAAAAGGGCGTATGCGTTTTTTCCTGAATATATTCAGGAAAAAACGCATACGCCCTTTTTGGCCAACCAAGCAAGCTTGCAAAGGAAATCTGCACTACAATGAAGTCTCACTTCCCCCCGGTCAAAAGGGCCATCTGAAAAAAGTATAAAATCCAGCAAGGCAGGACAGGCCATGGAGAACTGGGAGCCTTGTTATCCTGATGGGCGGGATGTAAATTGCCAACAGACACTCGGGAGAAGTGTATGGTGTTTCCTGAAACATCTAAGAAACAAAGCAACAGAGCCTAGGGCACTTCCACTTATGGTCCTATAGCTTAGGGAAATTAAAATCAAAAAGACACATCCACCCCAATTTGGGACGCCTCTGTTTACAAGAACCTCATTTACCGTACAAGTTCAATATCACAGAAAGTGAAAAATGGATAAAGAACTTGTGGTACTTACGTACAATGCAGTATCACTCAGCAATGAAATCTATGTCATCAGGCCCTTAGCAGCACAATGAGTGGATTCAGGTATGACGATTCTAACTGAAATAAGTCACACAGAAAAAGAAACATCATAAGGTATCAGTAATACACGGAATGTAAACTTGGCTACACAGGAACTGAATTACAGAACAGAACAGGGTCTCAAATTTAGAAAACCAACTTATGCTTGCTTAAGGGGAAAGGTGAGTTGGGGTGCTGCATAAAACCAGAGATTGAAATGAGCACAGATAAAGTTCCTTAAGCCAAATATGGAATAGACAAGAGCTACTCCTTGCTCAACGAAATGGACTCAACACCGCATATTAAACGCCTAAGAATGTACCTGACTAGTAAGTATCTTAAAACCTATGGATTGCTATGTCTCCGAAAGACAATCAAGTGTGTGTACGGGGCATAAAGGCAGCGGTGATAGGATTGGAGAGGTTCGGTGAGCAAATGAAGACCCTTTGCAGTCATATTGCATGGTACCCATTCCACGGGTTTCAACTACCCAGGTTTAAGGTATTCTTCCTTCAGCTAAAACATGCATGTGGAACCTAGAGTATGATCAACCATGTGATCGGGAGACGTGTTCAAATATGTCTCAGTTTTCATACCCTGGTACTCGGGTGCAACATTCCAGACGCTTTACTAAAACTCTCCCGACTTGGAGAGTCAGTCCCTTTAACCTCCTGTTTGGCCCAGTTTGCAATTTCTGCGGAAGATGAACAGGAATAGGGAGAACCAATGAGAGACTAGCTGGAGGTGTCTGGAAGGGCAAATTTAACTCTCATTTCCCACCAGGAAGAGGAAATAACCAAAGGCTCAGCGTACTGTGCTGGAATCAGATTAGGGCCTGAAGCCATCCTGCGGTGTTGCGGCCAGGTCACAAGAAAGCGAGTTGAAGAAAGGAGCTCAGGGGCACTGTAATTCACAAACCTGCAGAGTTATAAATGACAGCTATCGTCCAAAAATATACTGAAGTAAGGCTGCCAAGAGGACTTGAAAGCGGGGCAGAATTGCAGGAAACCGATTTCAGGAGGTAAACTGGAATTGCATTGAAAGCATAGGAAAAGAGGCAGAACGTCCACAATGATGCACTTGGCCAAAAAGTGCGTATGCGTTTTTTCCTGAATATATTCAGGAAAAAACGCATACGCCCTTTTTGGCCAACCAAGCAAGCTTGCAAAGGAAATCTGCACTACAATGAAGTCTCACTTCCCCCCGGTCAAAAGGGCCATCTGAAAAAAGTGTAAAATCCAGAAAGGCAGGACAGGCCATGGAGAACTGGGAGCCTTGTTATGCTGATGGGCGGGATGTAAATTGCCAAAAGACACTCGAGAGAAGTGTATGGTTTTTCCTGAAACATCTAAGAAACAAAGCAACAGAGCCTAGGGCACTTCCACTTATGGTCCTATAGCTTAGGGAAATTAAAATCAAAAAGACACAGCCACCCCAATTTGGGACGCCTCTGTTTACAAGAACCTCATTTACCGTACAAGTTCAATATCACAGAAAGTGAAAAATGGATAAAGAACTTGTGGTACTTACGTACAATGCAGTATCACTCAGCAATGAAATCTATGTCATCAGGCCCGTAGCAGCATAATGAGTGGATTCGGGTACGATGATTCTAACTGAAATAAGTCACACAGAAAAAGAAACATCATAAGATATCACTAATACACGGAATGTAAACTTGGCTACACAGGAACTGAATTACAGAACAGAACAGGGTCTCAAATTTAGAAAACCAACTTATGCTTGCTTAAGGGGAAAGGTGAGTTGGGGTGCTGCATAAAACCAGAGATTGAAATGAGCACAGATAAAGTTCCTCAAGCCAAATATGGAATAGGCAAGAGCTACTCCTTGCTCAACGAAATGGACTCAACACCCCATATTAAACGCCTAAGAATGTACCTGACTAGTAAGTATCTTAAAACCTATGGATTGCTATGTCTCCATAAGAGAATCAAGCGTGTGTACAGGGGCATAAACGCAGCAGTGATAGGATTGGAGAGGTTCGGTGAGCAGATGAAGACCCTTTGAAGTCATATTGCATGGTACCCATTACACGGGTCTCAACTCTCCAGGTTTAAGGTATTCTTCCTTCAGCTAAAACATGCATGTGGAACCCAGAGTATGATCAACCGTGTGAACGGGAGACGTGTTCAAATATGTCTCAGTTTTCCTCCCCTGGTACTCGGGTGCAACATTCCAGACGCTTTACTAACACTCTCCCCACTTGGAGAGTCAGCGCCTTTAACCTCCTGTTTGGCCCAGTTTGCAATTTCTGCGGAAGATGAACAGGAATAGGGAGAACCAATGAGAGACTAGCTGGAGGTGTCTGGACGGGCAAATTTAACTCTCATTTCCCACCAGGAAGAGGAAATAACCAAAGGCTCAGCGTGCCGTGCCGGAACCAGATTAGGGCCTGAAGCCATCCTGCGGTGTTGCGGCCAGCTCACAAGAAAGCGAGTTGAAGAAAGGAGCTCAGGGGCACTGTAATTCACAAACCTGCAGAGTTATAAATGACAGCTATCGTCCAAAAATATACGAAGTAAGGCTGCCAAGAGGACTTGAAAGCGGGGCAGAATTGCAGGAAACCGATTTCAGGCGGTAGACTGGAATTGCATTGAAAGCATAGGAAAAGAGGCAGAACGTCCACAATGATGCACTTGGCCAAAAAGGGCATATGCGTTTTTTCCTGAATATATTCAGGAAAAAACGCATACGCCCTTTTTGGCCAACCAAGCAAGCTTGCAAAGGAAATCTGCACTACAATGAAGTCTCACTTCCCCCCGGTCAAAAGGGCCATCTGAAAAAAGTGTAAAATCCAGCAAGGCAGGACAGGCCATGGAGAACTGGGAGCCTTGTTATGCTGATGGGCGGGATGTAAATTGCCAACAGACACTCGGGAGAAGTGTATGGTGTTTCCTGAAACATCTAAAAAACAGAGCAAC